>NC_061775.1:29018494-29048494 GCF_022458985.1 Mugil cephalus
CCCCTAGCGGGGGTCGGGTTCCCCTAGTGAATTTCTCCCCCGACCTTCCCCAAAGGGGAAAAGGAAAACCCCAAACCTCAAGTGACCACATTGAGAGAAATATGGGCTTCATCCCTCTCCTGCCCAATGAAAAGTTTGAGACTGAGGCAGATGATATCCATTGGACGTCAGAGACAGCAATTGAGATGCTGGAACATTGGAGGTCCTTTTTAAACTAGACTGCCCTCCAAGTCTCAGAGCGGAGGGGGTCGATAGATCTCAGCCTTTTTTGGCTCAAGACGTGGTGGTGCTGGCAAAAAATTTTATATTATCCAGACCACAGCATGACCTTTTGAGGAGGGGACTGACCTTTATCCCCACTCTTGACATAGGCAGGGATCAAAAAGCACAATTAGAGTTTGATTTGCAATCCTACCATCGAAAAATTAAATTAGCAGCCTACTTCAAGGATTCTGCTAGGGCCGAACCTTCGCCATTCACGTGCACTTCGACTTGGACACCTCCATTAGAAAAACTACCATTAGAAATTACGAGTTTAATTCATAAAGATTCTGAAGATCTTAAAAAACATTTCAGACCCATTAGGGAACAACCCAATATTTCATGTTTGGAAGTTAAAGCCCTGAGGGAATTGATACACTCTAAACATATCGTAATCAAGCCCGCTGACAAGGGGTCAGCGGTTGTCATCATGAGTAGGGAACAATACATTTTCGAGGTAGAGAGGCAATTAAAAGATGTTGAATATTATAAAAAGTTGGAAAAACCAATTTACTGGGACACCATTCCTATGATAACAGAAATCTTGGATAGATTAAAAAAGAAAAAATTCATTAATGCCAAACAAAAGCAATATCTGATGGGCGACTTGCAACCGAGGGCAAGGAGGTTCTATATCCTCCCCAAGATCCATAAGGACCCGGCTAAATGGACGATTCCAAATGAATTGCCACCCGGGAGACCTATTGTCTCCGACTGTGGGAGCGAGACATACGGTACCGCAGAATATCTGGACTATTATTTGAATCCATTGTCTCTCCTGCACCCCGCCTATGTCAGAGATACCTACCATTTCATTGAAATTGTGAGGGAACTGAGGATCCGCTCAGACTTTTATTTCTTCTCTATGGATGTTTCCAGCCTTTACACTAATATTCCCATTGATGCTGGCATCAATTGTGTCAGAAAGATTTTTGAAAAATACCCAGACCCCAACCGCCCAGATGAGGAGCTCTTGCAGCTATTGGAGATTAATTTAACTAGAAATGATTTCATGTTCAATGAGGAATTTTATTTACAAATTAAAGGGACGGCGATGGGGAAAAGGTTTGCCCCAGCTTATGCGAATATTTTTATGGCTAACTGGGAGCAGGAAGCCTTCTTAAAATGTCAAAAGAGACCAGTACATTATTTGAGATATTTGGATGATATATGGGGCATATGGGCTGGAACATTGCAGGAATTCGAGGAATTTGTGGCGACACTAAACTCTCATGACCCTTCAATCCAATTGAGCACGGAAGTCAACCAACATTCCATTGATTTTTTAGACACAACGGTTTTTAAAGGTCCAGATTTTGAAAGGACCTTCCAGTTGGATGTCAAAGTGTACTTCAAGAGCACTGACACCCATGCTCTACTTCATAAGACAAGTTTTCACCCAAAACACACTTTCAGGGGATTGGTCAAGTCACAGATTCTTCGATTTCATCGCATATGTACACGAGAAGAAGACTTCAAGGAAGCGGTTGACATATTGTTTCGGGCTTTAAGGGACAGGGGATATTGTAGATCCTTTTTGAGACGTTGTCTTAAGACATTTCAGGACAATAAGGACAAGGATCATGGAAATTTTGTCCCTTTGATTTCCACATATTTTTCTGGCAGTAAGCATCGCATGGGAAGTTTAAAAATAATTTTGAGACCGTGTTGGGAAGCTCGGCACTGATCCCAGTTTCGAGGGTAATTTCTGCCTTCAGGAGAAACAAAAATCTCTCAGATTTTCTTATCAGGGCAAAATTGCCTTCGCTTTCAGTTGAGAGACCACTTAAGTTGGACACGCAGTTTTGCAGATTAAAATTCATAAGGAACATGAAGGACAAAACCTTGATTAAGATCACCCAGGCCTTTAGCCCGAGAACAACTAACTGTATTTATGTTCTATTTTGTAATATGTGTGGTGTTAAATATGTTGGAGAAACAAAGAATAATCTGTCCACACTCGAAAAGAATCAACACAAGTATAATATTAAAAACAAAAAAGAGATGGACACCCCTTTAGTTAAGCATTTTTGTTGCACGGCTTGGACTCCATCAGAGTAGCTGGGCTGCAGAAGGACGCGTCCTGGTCAGACCAGGAACGCAAGAGGAGGGAACGGCGCTGGATTTTTTGGCTGGGCACCCTGGAACCAGCTGGACTGAATTCCAGGAGACGGTGATCCGGCCTTACCCTAAATCTGGCCCTAATCCTAATCCCAACCTGGACTCTAACCCTAACCACACCTCTATATTGGCCCTAACCCTAACCATAGTCCCTAACCCTAACCACAGTCCTAATCCGGCCCTAACCCTAACCATTATCCTTAACCCGGCCCTAAACCTAACCATTCCCCTAATTTGACTCTAACCCCAATCTGATTGTTAACCCTAACCCTAACCATTATTCTTATCCCGGCCCTAAACCTAACCATACCCTCAATTTAGTCTAGCCCCAACCCGATTTCTAATCCTAACCCTAACCACAGTCCCTAACCCTAACCACAGTCCTAATCCGGCCCTAACCCTAACCATTATCCTTAACCCGGCCCTAAACCTAACCCTAACCCTAATTTGACTCTAACCCTAACCCTATTTTTAACCCTAACCCTAACCATCATTGTTTTTCCCGGCCCTAACCCTAACCTAACCCTCAATTTAGTCTAACCCTAACCCGATTTCTAATCCTAACCCTAACCATTATTCTTATTCCGGCCCTAACCCTAACCATACCCTCAATTTAGTCTAACCCTAACCCGATTTCTAATCCTAACCCTAACCATATTCCCTTAATACTTTAAATACATTTAAAAATACATAAATTCATTAAAAACTATCAAACTTATTAAAAATAATTGAATTACATTCAAATCATTGATATACAGGGGATTATAGGGTTAAACATTAGGGGGAGGGGTTGTTAACAAAAAGACGATAACAATTTCGAACTGAAAACTAAATGAACGAAAAACAAACCGAGGTTACAACAGGGGGAAACAAGAGCAGGAGCGTCATTTGCGCTTTGACAGCCGAAGGAGCAACATCTCCCCGACTGTGCTGAGAGCCGTAGCAGCATTTTACTGTGTGCCGGACCTGAAGAAGGCCTACAACAGGCCGAAACGTCGTCGGACGGCACACATTTTTTCATTTTTTGGCCAATTCATTTGTTTTTGAAATTAATAAAACATATTAAGCTGATTTTAGTTATTGTAAATTAAAAAACAAGAAAGACAGACACAATTTAAGTTCATTTTGACAGTTTGTTTTAAAATCAGTATTTAAAAACATTCTCAGTTAAAAAAATCCTTTCCCACTTTTGAGGAAAGCGTTTTTATTTCATTTTAAAACAAAAGAAATTTAATTTTTCCTTTCCCAATTCGGGAAGGCGCTTTTATTTCATTTTAATAATTTTAAAAACAACAAATTTAAAAAACCCTATAACGGTACAGCCCCTAGGGTCCCCACCAAGGACCCGGGGGAACCAGGGTTTGGGGAAAGGGCCCCTCCGGGAGGAACCCCCCCTCCCGGGGGCGTCCCTCCCCTAAGCCGCGCCCCCCCCTTCCGCAAGGCCCCATCCCTCCAAGCGGCCGGCCCCCCAAGGGGCCCCCCCGTCAAGTCTCAGGAGGGGTCCAAGGTTGGAGCCCGCCGACCTTATTTGGGGGTGAATTCAACTTTAAGATGCCACCACCCAAATGAAGGCCCCAAAAATTCTGTGGTGGAGGTCATTCCAACATGTCCTCATTTCCCACCAGGGGTACCCCTTTTTTTTGGATGTAGAAAGGGGCATTACCAACCTCATTCCTACCGAAATTATGGAAGGCCTTAAGGGGTTTTTTAAGCTTTCGGGGCCCCCATATTGGAAACCCCCTTGAGGTGGGGGTTAGGGGCCGGAAGAAACCCCACACGATGAAATCACCCGCGGAAGCCATGGGCCCAATTGGCACCGCAAGGGATCCTTGGCCCCCTTGGGCCAACCCCAAAACTACGGTGGCCATGCCTCAACCCGGTTCGGTCCCGGTGACGGAAGACAGGGATCAGGGTCTCCACAGGTGGAATCCCTCAATTGGGCCCCACCCGCCTCACTGTGAAAAGGGTTCTTTCAGAGCGGGCAACAGGTCCTTGGGGTTCCAAAAACCAACCCCGGGCCCCGCCGGGGGCTAGGCCCCGCCGAGCCCCCACCAGAGGGGGCTTTTTACACCATGGGAGGAAAAAGGGGGAGAAACAGGAGGAGAAGGAAGAAGAGAAAGGGAGGAAACCAGTCCCCGGGAGTGAGGCCAAGCGCCGGGCAGAACTCCCTTTGGACCGGGTCCCTTTGGTTCTTCTCCCCTCCCTGGGCCACATCCAAACCCCAACCCAAAAAACCCAAGGGTTGGGAAAAGAAAATTTTTGATTAAAAAGACAAAAATTTTAAAAGAGCCTCAGAATGAAGATTAGAAAAACCGGGGGCCACCAGAACTTTGGAAAAGGGGCGAAAATTTTGAAAAAATAATTTTGGCATTTAAAAAAAAACAATAAAAAAAAACCCCATGGTTTGCAGGGGGCCCATGAATTTTCCCCGGGTCGGGCCCGTGAATTTTCCCCCCCCTTGCCCCGAAGAAAGGCTACCTCCCCCCAATGAAAAATTGGGAAAAATGGGCCCCCTTTCCGCAGAAAGTTGAATGGGAAAATTCCTTAAAAAAGAGCCCCAAATTTTGAGGTCCTTTTAAAACCGCCCCATTGGGGGGGTGGGCAAAAATTTTTTTGCCAACCCGGGGGGGGGAATTTATTTCCCCAACTAAAGCTTTAAGGATTTTCCCTAACCAAAGAAAAATAATTAATTTAAATTTTCTGCAACCTACCTCGAAAATTAAAGCATTTCACTTTCGACCCCTTAAAACACCTTGATTACGGTTAAAATAAATCTTAGAAAACTAAAACATTAGATTAGGAACAAAAATTTAAATTAAACAAAATATAAAAACCATAATCGTAATTAAAGCCCCGAAAAGACTACATAGGATCAATTTTGAAAGAGAGGAAAATGTTATATAAAAAAATTTAAAAATTTAGGAACCCTTTAAAAAAAATTTGGGAAAATTTAAAAAAAAAAATTTTTAAAAAAAAAAGAAATTTATTTGACAAAAAGAAATTAAGGCCAAACCAAGGGAATAACCAAAGATTAAACCCCGGAGACCATCCCCCGGGGGGGAACCATTCACGAGACTATATTTACCATGTTTCCGCAACCCCTTGGGAAAAAAATTTCTTGAAATTGTGAAAACCCTGATTTTATTTCCTGATTCCCAGCTTTAAAATAATTTCCCCCTTTTTCATTTTAAAATTTTAAAATAACCCCCCAAGCTGATAATCTTGAAGGGTTTTTAAAAAAATTTTAGATTAGGAATTTTTGAATTAGATGAGGGGAAAAATTTGGCCCGATGAATTTTTTTAACAAGGGAAAATTTTAAAGGGAAAAGGCCCTTATTTTATGGGGAAAAATATGGGTAATTTGGAAACATGGGAAAATTAAAGGGACATAAATTTATATTAACAAATTGGGAGGGGTCAACCCAATTCAGATTTTTAAACAACCTTTAAATCCAGATTTTTTAAAATTTCCCGGGATTCAAAGCTTCCAGTAAACCCCTTCTTTTAACAAGTTTCACCAAAACCCCTTCCCGGGGATTGTCATTTAATTAACATTTCCGCATTGTAACAAAGAAACTTCACATTACCCTATTGGGTTGGTTCAAAGGGGCAGTTTTAGATTTTGTAAGTTGGAAAATGGGAAAAATTTGAAATTTTGCCCTTTAGGCCCAAATTTTATTTTTGCTGTCCAAATTTAAAAAAATTAGACCTGTGGGAAATTTTCCCCTTTTTTTCCCGGTAATCCTGACATTTAGAATTTTTATTTGAAAAATTTTTTTCCAAACAGTTAATGGGTTTTGAGAAAAAATAAGACACGATTTTTAAAACAAACCTTTAATTGAAACCCATTGGGTTTTAATATTTTAAAATTTTTAAAAAAATATTGAAAAAGCAAAAAAAATAAATGACAAAAAAATAAATGTTTATTAAATTTAGAATTTAAACCCCAAAAAGCCTGGCCCAAAAACCTAGGTAGGGGGCGGAACGCCCGTGAGTTTAGGAAAGGGGGACCGGCTATTAAGGGTGGCCAACCTAATTCCCAAGAACCCAACCGGAACTAACCCCCCAAATATCTAACCAAACCCCGAACCACTTTTTTGGCCCCCCAATCCAAACCCCCTCCTAACCCCCCTAACCTAAACAAAAAAACCCCCAATAAACAACCCAACCTATTTCCCCCCTAAAATCCAACCCTTAACCCCTATCCTATCCCAAACCCATTACTACCAACCCTTAACTAACCCAACCCATCTAACCCCAACTTCCCCCCTAACCCAACCAAAATCCTAACCCGGGCCCCCAACCTAACCACCCCTTAATACTCTACCCTAAACCCTATTTTAACCCTAACCCTAACACCCTTTTACCCCCCAACCTAACCCCCCTTTTTCTAACCCTAACCCTTTAAACCAAACCCTAACCTTTTAATCCCCACCAACCTACCCCTTTTCCACCAACCATTTTACAACCAACCTATTCCTTAACTTAACTTATATTCTAAAAAATAAATAAAATAATTAAATAAACTTATTTAAAATTATTTAAAAAGGGGAGGGTTTAACAAAAAAATTTTAACAAAAAAAACAAACAAAAAACAGAAAAAACATTCCGGGCCAAGGCAAACCCCCCCTTGCAGCCGAAGCAACGGCGGCTGAGAACCAAAGCAAAATTGGACCAAACAGGCCAAATTTTTTTGAAATTTAAAATTTAATATTTTTTGAAATTAAAAAAAGAAAATTAATTATTTTTAAAAAAATTTAAAATTAAAAAATTTTTATTTAAAAATTTTCCTTTTAAAAAATTTTTTCCCTTTAAAAAGTTTATTTTTTAAAAAAATTTTTTTCCCAAACAAAAAATTTTTAAACCCAACAATTCCCAGGGCGGGGCGGTGAATAACCCGCCTTCGGGGTTTGTGGGCCCCCCCCCCCAGGGGGGCAACCTCCCTCCCCAGGGGCCCCGTTCCCCCCACCCCCTTGGGTTTCCCCGGGGGCCCCCCCCCAACGCCCCGGGGGCAGGCCCCCCGCTTTGGGGCTTCAAACCCCCAAGGGGCCCCCCAAAATTTTTGGGGGTCCCCACAAATTGAGGGTTACCCAAATTTTGGTTACCCTACCTTGCCTCTTTCCGCGGGGTTTTTTGGGAAAGGGCCCACGTTTAACCCCTTTGGGGAAGCTAAGTCCCGAGAATCGACCCCAACATTGATCCCTTGGCCGAATTGGGTTACCCATCACACGAAAACACGGGGACATTCGATCCCCTTGGCCCGGAGAGCGGTTGGGGCCCACGGTGACCCAATGTTCACACCGATCACCGTGGGGGTTTCGGGAAAAGTTTTCCCGGGAAATCCCACCCCCTTTCCAAGCCCAAAGGGGGGGGGGAGCGAACCCAAGTCTGGGACTTTACCACGCAGGGGGGGGGAAAAGGGAGGAAAAAAAAAAGGACGAGGCACTTCCTCGAGGAGAAAGGGGGCAGAGAAAAAGGGCCCGAGCCGTTCTTCCCCGGGGGTTAGGAACACCCCCCAAAACTCGAGGACCTGAGAAAAGATTCCTTTGGGTTTACAAAATCCATTTTAAAACCCCAATGATCCGGGAATTCCAATGGTCCCCAAAAAATACGGAAAAATTTTAAAAATTTTCCTAAGTAAATTTAAAAAATGGCAAGCCGGGAAAATCATTGCAGGGGTTTAAAAATTTTCCCACCCCGGGGGCCCCCAACCCAAAAAGGCCCCCCCCAAATTGAATTCCCTTTTTTAAAAAATTAACCGAATTCCTTTAAATAGGCCCCTTACGGAAATTGGGGTTTTTAAACGGCCCAAAATTAAGGGAAATTCCCCTTTTAAGGTACCAAATTTTTGAAAGCAAAATTTTGGAATTCCCCAAAAAAATTCAAAAATTTTGAGACCCCAAATTATTCCCCAAAATTAAAAAATTTTTATTTGATTAACCTAAATTAAAACACCTTTAAAAGGAATAAAATTTACTTAAATTTCCCTAAAACACCCAAAAGGGGTTAAAAGTTTAAAAATCACCAAGGAAACAAAATGTTGATTAAAAAAATTTAGGGAACCTTAAAATGAATAAAAAGAAAACATATAAAACAATATCAAAGGAAAAAAGAAATTAAAAGAAAACCCAAACGGGCATTCAGAACAGTCTTTAAAATCTAGCCAAATAAAAAATATGCCCGACCCCGGGGGTTGCCCAGAAGGAACGAAATTAAAATTTTCCCCGGGAAAGTTTCCCTTAAAAACCCCGAATTTGCAATTTTAAATTTTTTTCCCCCCCCAATACCATTTCAAATTGAGGAATTTAAAATAAATTTTAAAAAATTTTTTAAAAAAACCAAAATTCCCATTATTCAAAAAAATTTAAAAAAAAAACCCAATAATTTTAAAAAAATAAAAATTTAATAAAAAATTTTTAAAAAAACCCCCAAATTCCCCCAACCCAAATTTATTTTAAAAACCCAAACCCAAAACCCTTTAAACAAACCCCAAACCCAACCCCCCCAAAATTTCCAAACCCAACCCCCCAAAAAGTCAAAACCCCAAAAACCCCCCCCCAAACCAAAAACCCCAGGTCCCAACCCCCAACCCCTTACCCCTTTAAAATTTCCCCAACCCTTTGGGCAGGTTTTCCCTTTTTTAAAATTTCACGAAGCCCGGGGTTTTTAAAAATTCAGGGGGGTTTACCGGCTTTTGTTAGGAAAAAATTAAAATTTTTAAAAATTTTTTTTTGAAACCTATGGGAAATTTGGGTTAAGTGGGAAAAATTTTAATTCCCTTAGGAAACAAAATTTATTTTTAAAAGTTTGGGAAATTTTAAAAAAGTTTATAAATCAAAAATAAAAACTTTAAAAACAGCCTTTCCAAAAGGTCTCTTTAAAAATTTTTAAAGAAAACAAAAACCTGATTTTCGGGGAAAAAAAAGAAAGGCCGAATTTTGGGAAGAAGGCCAAAAATCCCGGACCTTTCCCCAAAGGGGAAAAATTTTAACCTGGGCCCCGGCTAATTCCTATTTCCCCTTTAAAAAAACCCCTTTATCCCCAACTTTAAAACCTTAATTTTCCCCAACCAATACCCTTTTTAACCCCAAAACCCTTTTTACCCGGCCAACCAACCCTAATTTATTCCCTTTTATTTTAATTTTAAACCCTTTAAACCCCACCTTTTACCCCCCCTATAAAAACAAAAACCAACCTTTTTAAACATTTTCCCCTCCTAATATTTCCCGGCCTCCTAACCAACCAAAAACCCTTTTTTTCCTAACCCACAATTTTCTAACCCAAAAATAATTTAAACCACCATTAAAAACCAACTTATTCCCCTTTTAACCTAAAATTTTAAAAACCCAACCAATTACTAACCCTTTTAAACAAAAACCCCAAAAAAAACAACTATTTTAAAAAACCCAATCTTCGGGAATAATTCCGGGGAAACCAAAAACCCAACCCCAACAATTTAAAACCCATTAAATTTTTAAAAACCCAAACTTTTTTAAACAAAACCCCTTTTTTAAAACCCTTTTTCCCCCCAAAACCCCCAAAAAATTCCCAAATTTTTCTTTTCCAATATTTTTTTTAAAAATAAGGTTTATTATTAAACAAACCAAAAATTTTAAAAATTTTTTAAAAAAAAATTTAAAATCAAAAAATTTATTTCCTTTAATCAAAAAAATTTTAATTTTAAGGGGCCCTTTTTTAATAAACAAAAACCCTTTAAACCCGGGCAAGGCCCATGGTTGGGGGCTCCCCCTTCCCCCACAGGTTTCGGCCGGGGGAAACAATTTCCCAAAAGGGGAGGCCCGAATTCCCGGCCCTCCCCTTTTTATTTAAAAAAATTTTTTTAATTTTAAAAACAAAGGCCCCAAATTTAAAAATTTTAAAGTAATCCAAAACCCTTTATTGAAAATTTTTTTAAAAGGGGAAAACCCCCCCAATTTGGAAGGGCCAATTTTTTTAAACAATTAAAAAATGAACCCCGGTCCTTAGGGGCAAAAACGGGAAAACCCCGTTCCTTCCCTTTAAAGGCCCTTCTGGGGGTGGCCCCCCCAAACCCCCGGGCAGTGGCCAATCCCCTCCGGTGGCAGGGAAAGGGCCCCCCCATTGAACCCCAATGGTCGGGCCCAACCGGCCTTTAGGCAGGAAACTCATTTCCCGGGTCCCCCAAATGCAAACCCGGCCGCCGGGGCAAGGGGGGTTCAGTCAAGTTTAACCTAAGGGTTAAACAAACGGAACAAAGGAAAAAAGAGCGAACCCAATTCCCTCTTCCGCCCCTCCAAAAAGAAACCCCCGGGGCCGCAGACCCCCATTTCCTACAAACCCAAAAAAAGGGGAAAGGGAAAAAGGGAAAAGGGCCCCCCCTTTGGGTTTTTGGGGGGAAAAAGTTCCCCCGGGGATCCCCAATTGGAAAACCTGGGGAAATTTAAAAATTAAACCCCAAAAAATTAAACCGGAAAAAAAAAATAAAAAAGGAAAGAAAAACCCCCTAGAGGCCCTCCCTCCTTCCCCCCCCCCAGAAACCCCCCGGGCCAAAAGGCTTTTTCGCCAAAAAACACCAAACCCAATCCCCGGGCCACCCTAAAGGCCCCCCGATCCCCCCAAACCCCCCCCCCAAAGCCCCCCAAACCCCAAAAATTTTAACCCAAACCCCCCCAAAAAACAAACCCCCCACCCGAAGCAAAAAGAATTAGGGCCCCCCAAACCCCAAAAAACCCCAACCCAAACCGGGCCCCCCCCCTTATACCCCCAAAACCCAAAACCCCAAACCCTCCCCCCTTTAAAAAAAATTTCTTCCCCAAATTGCCCCCAAGATCCTCCCCCCCTTCCCCCGACGCCCCCTTACCCACCCAAAACGGTAACAAAAAGGAATTAAAATTCCCCAAAAACCCAATTTTGGAAAAACCGGATAAAATTTTCCAAAGGGATGGGTCCCCCCCAAGGTTTCCCCAAAATTTAAAGGGAAAAGGAAAAAAGGGCCCCGGGCATTTTGACCCGAAATGAAAAGGGAAAACATTAAACCCCCGAAGGGGAAGAAACATTTTAAAAAAAGAACCCAAAAAAAGAAGGCCCCCTTTCCCTTGGACGAAGCCCCCAAAAAAATCCGACCCGCCGGGCCTTTCCCTTATTTCAATTTCAAAAAAAAAGGTAAATTTTTTAGGAGTTTATTTCCCTTGCCTTTTTAAAAAAAGGGAAAAATTCCCTTGGGAATTAAAAAAGGGGGTTTTTGAATTTATTGCTTAAAGGAGGAACTTCCAAACAATTTTTCCGGGGAAGACTTAGGGCGGCCTTCCCCAAAAAAAAGGAAAACCCAAAAATCAGATTGGGAAAATTTTCCCCTCCAAAAAGGGACTTCAGAATTTGACCAACGGTTGGGAAATTTGGGTCCTTTAAGTGCAAAATTAAACAAGGGAAATTTCCTTTTTGCTTTTCCAAAAATTTTTAGAAAAATTGACCTTTGAACGGATGACCACTTATTTTCGGTTAAGGAAAAATTAGACCGGAAATTTGCTTTCAGGAAACAATTGAAAATTTCTTATTAACCCAGAAAATAAAGGTTAAAATTAACCAAAAAAAAAAAAATTTTGTTTAAAAAAAGATTTTCCCAAAACAAAGTTAATTAAACCAAAAAGGGACTGCCTTAAAACCTTTTGGGAAAAATAAGGTTAAAAAATTCGAAAACAATTTAATTTTAAAAAGGGGGAAAAAAATTTATGAAAAAAAATTTAACCAAAGGCCATTTTCCCCTTCAACCCCTTTGGCCTAAATTGCAAGGGTCCTTCCACCAACGGAAAGCCCATTTTCCATAACCATTCCTTTCCCCCAAAATAGTCCTCCCAAAAAACACCCTACCTAATCCCCTTATTTCCCCCAACCTATTCCTAACCCAACCCGCCAAATTAATTACCGCCCAACCCCAATCCCCAAAAAATTTTTTTGAATAATAAATTTTAACCCCCAAATAAAACCTAAAACCCCACCCATTTGAATTTCCTTTTAAAACCCCCCCTAACCAAAACCCCTATTTTTACCCACCCTAACCTCGTGTTATCCGGCCCTAACCCTAACCTAACCCCAATTTAGTCTAACCCTAACCCGATTTCTATCCTAACCCCTAACCATTATTCTTTCGGCCCTAACCCTAACCATACCTCATTTAGTCTAACCCTAACCGATTTCAATCTAACCCTAACCATATTCCCTTATACTTTAATACATTAAAAATACATAAATTCATTAAAAACTATCAAACATATTAAAAATAATTGAAATTACATTAAATCATTGATAACAGGGGATTATAGGGTTAAACATTAGGGGGAGGGGTAGTTAACAAAAAGACGATAACAAATTCGACTGAAACTAATGAACGAAACAAACCGATTACACAGGGGAAACAAGAGCAGGACGTCATTTGCGCTTTGACAGCCGAAGGAGCAACATCCCCGACTGTGCTGAGCGTACAGCTTTTATGTGTCCGACCTGAAGAAGGCCTACAACAGCCGAACGTCGTCGGACGGCACACATTTTTCATTTTTTGGCCAATTCATTTGTTTTTGAAATTAATAAAACATATTAAGCTGATTTTTAATTGTAAATAAAAAACAAGAAGACAGACACATTTAAGTTCATTTTGACAGTTTGTTTTAAAATCAGTATTTAAAACTTCTCAGTTAAAAAATTCTTTTCCCACTTTTGAGGGAAGCGTTTTTATTCTTTTAAACAAAAGAAATTTAATTTTTCCTTTCCCAATTCGGGAAGGCGTTTTATTTCATTTTAATTCATTTCAACAAAAACAAATATTAAAACACCCATCATGGACGGACGGTGGACTGAGTCGCTATGGTAGGAGGCGCCGTCGAACTACGACCTCGCTGGACGGGTTTCGGAGTCCTTGGGTGGATGACAGAGCACCCCTTCCTTTACGGGGGAAGGCTCAGATCCCTCCTCTAAGGCAGGCCTCCCAGGGGTTCGCGCTACGCTGGTCCCCAATCCCCGTCATTGCAGCGTCTTCGCCATGGAACCAGGGCCCCCATTCAGGTTCTCCACGGATGGGAGTCAGAGTTCGCGACAGCCCGCCGACCCTCAATTTGGGAGGCTGTTCGAAAAATTCATTCTGTGGTGAGAGGTCCACCACCTACAAAACGTGTCACCAGAAACGGGACACCTGAACCAGAATGATTTAGGATGGTGGAGGTCATGTCCAACATTATTAACCTGCATCTCCGACCCATACTTTACCTCATTTTGTATGCTAGAAACTGGCTCACCAACTGCCTCATTCTACCCAATGGACGGGAATGCTTAAGTGCTTTTTGGAAGAGGCTTTCGGGTTCCCACAAGCTGATTGGAAATCCGCCTTCGAGGTGGCGTTAATGGGCCAGAAGGAACTTAAACCGCATCACACAGGATGAAATCGACCAGCGGAGCCATTCGCATCCACATTGGACACGGCAAATGTTACTCCGTTAGGGCCAAGGCAGTCACAGACCACCAAAACTACGGTGGCACGATGATCGATCAACCCGGTTCGTCCGGTGGGGGAAAAGACAGGGGAGTTCAGGGCTCTCCCAGGTGGAATCTCCTCAAGTTGGCCTTTCACAGCCAGACTCACCTCGTGAACAGAGGGTTATTTCAGAGGCAGGAAACTAAGGCAGTGGTCTGTTGGGGACAATCTCACTGACCCACCTGATGCCATTGGCCCAAAGTCCCGGGGTGAGGCTCATCCGACTCAACATCAAGATCTGGAGGCACTTTTTGACGAACTGCATGAGAGAGAAAGGGAGGAGAGAGGCAGAGGAAGAAAAGGAAGAAGAAAGAGGAGCGCAGGCAGCCAGTTCTCTCCTTGGACGTTGAGGCCAAGCCCGCCCGGTACAAGTACCCTTTGACCGGGATCCCTTTGAGGATTCCTTTGTTCATACCTCGCCTGGGCACGTTTCAGGGTCAACGACATCCAATACACGGAATCACAGTTGGACTCTGAGATTAGAAAGAAAGTTTATTATTGGGGATTCCAATTTGAGCAAATACCTGATTTTGATCATGAAGACCTCCAGATAGAGAGTTACCCGGGAGCCATTTCCGACATGAAGGCCTTATGGAAAAAGGTGGCCAAAGAAGACTTGGTGGCGAAAAGATCATATTGTCATTCGGCATAATAGTAGAGGAACAGTCCAAAGAAACCACATCAAGAGTTTTGCAGGGGGCCATCGAATCGCTAGAGAAAGTTTCCTGCAGGGGTCTGGTTCCCCTAGTGAATTTCTCCCGACCTTGCCCCAGAGGAGAAGAAAACCTCAAACCCTCAGACCACATGAGAGAATATGGGCTTATCCCTCTCCTGCCCAATGAAAGTTGAGACTGAGCAGATGATATCCATTGGACGTCAGAGACAGCATTGAGATGCTGGAACATTGGAGGTCCTTTTTAAACTAAGCTGCCCTCAATCTCAAGCGGAGGGGTCGAAGAATCTCAGCCTTTTCTTGTCTCAGATTCTGTGTGCTGGCAAAAAATTTTATATTATCCAGACACCACATGACCTTTTGAGGGGGGACTGACCTTTATCCCCACTTTGACATAGGCAGGGATCAAAAAGACAATTAAGTTTGATTGCAATCTACATCGAAAAAAAATTAGCAGCCTACTTCAAGGATTCTGCAGGGCCGAACCTTCGCCATCCAGTGCACTTCGACTTGGACACCTCCATTAAAAAACTACCATTAGAAATTACGGTTTAATCATAAAGATTCTGAAGATCTTAAAAAACATTTCAGACCCATAGGGAAAACAACCATATTTCATGTTTGGAAGTTAAGCCTGAGGAATTGATCACTCTAACATATCGTAACAAGCCGCTGACAAGGGTCAGCGGTTGTCATCATGAGTAGGAACATACATTTTCGAGGTAGAGAGGCAATTAAAAATGTTGAATATATATAAAAAGTTGAAAACCAATTACTGGGGACCATTCCTATGAAAACAGAAATCTTGGATAGATTAAAAAGAAAAAATTCATTAATGCCAAACAAAAGCAATATCTGATGGGCGACTTGCACAGGGCAGGAGGTTCATTCCTCCCCAAGATCCATAAGGACGGCTAATGGACGATTCCAAATGATTGCCACCCGGAGACTATTTCTCGACTTGGAGCGAGACTTACGGTATACGAAATATTGGATTTATTTGAATCATTGTCTCACCTGCACACGCCTATTCAGAGATACCTACCATTTCATTGAAATTGTGAGGGAACATGAGGATCCCTAGACTTTATTTTTCTTATGAGTTTCCAGCTTTACACTAATATTCTCCTTTGATGCTGGCATCATTGTTGTCGAAAGATTTTTGAAAAATACCCAGACCCAACGCCCAATGAGGAGTCTGCAGCTATTGGAGATTAATTTAACTAAAATGATTCATGTTCATGAGGAATTTATTAAATAAAGGGACGCGATGGGGAAAAGGTTTTGCCCAGCTTATGCGAATATTTTATGGCTAACTGGAGCAGGAAGCCTTCTTAAAATGTCAAAGAGACCAGTACATATTGAGATATTGATGATATATGGGGCATATGGCTGGAACATTGCAGGAATTCGAGGAATTTGTGGCGACACTAAATCTCAGACCTTCAATCCATTGAGCACGGAAGTCAACCAACATTCCATTGATTTTTTAGACACAACGGTTTTTAAGGTCCAGATTTGAAAGGACCTTCCAGTTGATGTCAAAGTGTACTTCAAGAGCACTGACACCATGCTCTACTTCATAAGACAAGTTTCACCCAAAACCACACTTTAGGGGATTGGTCAAGTCACAGATTCTTCGATTCATCGCATTGACAAGAAGAAGACTTCAAGGAGAGCGGTTGACATATTGTTTCGGCTTTAAGGACAGGGATATGTAGATCCTTTGAGACGTTGTCTTAAGACATTTCAGGACATAAGGACAAGGATCATGAAATTTGTCCCTTTGATTCCACATATTTTTCTGGCAGTAAGATCTGCATGGGAAGTTTAAAATAATTTTGAGACCGTGTTGGGAAGTCGCACTGATCCCAGTTTCAGGGTAATTTCGCCTTCAGGAGAACAAAATCTCTCAGATTTTCTATCAGGGCAAATTGCCTTCGCTTCAGTTGAGAGACCACTTAAGTTGGACACGCAGTTTTGAGATAAAATTCATAAGGAACATAAGGACAAAACCTGATTAAGATCACCCAGGCCTTTAGCCCGGAGAACAACTAACTGTATTTTGTTCTATTTTTAATATGGTGTTGTTAAATATTGGAGAACAAAGAATAATCTTCACCGAATAATCAACACAGTAATATTAAAAACAAAAAAGAGATGGACACGCCTTTAGTTAAGCATTTTTGTTGCACGCTGGACTCATAGAGTACTGGGCATGCAGAAGGACGCTCCTGGTCAGACAGAACGCAAGGAGGAACGGCGTGGATTTTTGGCTGGCACCCTGGAACCAGCTGGACTGAATTCCAGAGAGGTATCCGGCTTACCTAAATCTGGCCTAATCCTATCCCAACTGGACTCTAACCTAAACACACCTCTATATTGGCCCTAACCCTAACATAGTCCCTAACCCTAACCCAGTCCTAATCCGGCCCTAACCCTAACCATTATCTACCGGGCCCTAAAACCTAACCATTCCCTAATTTGACTCTAACCCCAAATCGATTGTTAACCCAAACCCTAACCTTATTCTTATCCGGCCCTAAACTAACCATACCTCAATTTAGTCTAGCCCCAACCGTTTCTATCCTAACTAACCACAGTCCCTAACCCAACCACAGTCTAATCCGCCTAACCCTAACATTATCTTAAACCGGCCCTAAACTAACCTAACCCTAATTTGACTCTACCCTAACCTATTTTTAACCTAACTATACATATTGTTATCCGGCCCTACCCTAACCTAACCCTCAATTAGTCTAACCTAACCCGATTTCAATCCTAACCTAACCAAATTCTTATCCGGCCCAACCTACCATCCCTCAATTTAGTCTAACCCATAACCCGATTTTAACCTAACCCTAACCATATTCCCTTAATACTTTAAATACATTTAAAATACATAATTCATAAAAACTATCAAACTATATTAAAAATAATTGAAATTACATT
Source organism: Mugil cephalus (assembly GCF_022458985.1). Taxonomy (NCBI): domain Eukaryota; kingdom Metazoa; phylum Chordata; class Actinopteri; order Mugiliformes; family Mugilidae; genus Mugil; species Mugil cephalus. Next base: position 29,036,002 of record NC_061775.1, read on the forward strand.
CAAATCATTGATATCAGGATTATAGGTTAAACATTAGGGGGGGTTGTACAAAAAAGCGATAACAAATTCGACTGAAAACTAATGAACGAAAAACAAACCGAGGTCAACAGGGGAAACAAGAGCAGAGCGTCATTTGCGCTTGACAGCGAAGGACGCACTCTCCCGACTGTGCTGAGAGCGAGCAGATTTTACTGTGTCCGGACCTGAAGAAGGCCTACAACAGGCCGAACGTCGTCGGACGGCACACATTTTTCATTTTTGGCAATCATTGTTTTTGAAATTAATAAAACATATTAAGCTGATTTTAGTTATTGTAATTAAAAACAAGAAGACGACACAATTTAAGTTCATTTGACAGTTTTTTTAAAATCAGTATTTTAAAAACATTCTAGTTAAAAAAATCCTTTCCCATTTGAGGAAAGCGTTTTATTTCATTTTAAAACAAAGAAATTTAATTTTTCCTTCCAATTCGGGAAGGCGCTTTTATTTCATTTTAATTCATTTCAACAAACAACAAATATTTAAAAAAACCACATCATGGAGGACGGTGGACTGAGGTCTATGGTAGAGGCGCCCTCGAACACCGATCGCTGGGACCAGGTTTCGGGAAGCCTTCGGTGGATGGACAGAGACCTCCCTTCCCCTAGGGGAAGGGCTCAATCCTCCTCCTAACGGCCGCGCCTCCCCCAGGGGCTTCGCGCTACGCTGGTCCCAATCCCGCTCATATGCAGCGGTTCTTCGCCAAGGGAACAAGGGCCCCCCCCATTTCAGAGTTCCACGGATGGGGAGTCAGAGGTTCGGCGACAGCCCGCCGACCCTCAATTTGGGAGGCTGTTCGAAATTCATTCTGTGGTGAAGATGGTCCACCACCTACAAAACGTGTCACAGAACTGGACACCTGAACCCAGATGATTTCTAGGATGGTGGAGGTATGTCAACATGATTAGACCTGCATCTCGACCCAGCACCTTGGACCTCATTGTTTGTAATGCTGAAATGGGGCCATACCACTGCCATTTTACCGGAGCATTATGAGGAAGGCCTATGGTGCTTTTGGAAGAGCTTTGGTGTCCCCACAGCAATTGGAGATACCTTCGAGTGGCGGTTAGATGGCCAAGAAGGAACTTAAACCATCACACAGGATGAAATCGACCACGCGGAAGCATGGTCGCATCCACATTGGACACGGCAATGTAGCTCCGGTTAGGGCCCCAGTGCAGTCACAGACCACCAAAACTACGGTTGGCCACGATGACCGATCAACCCGGTTCGTCCCGTGACGGAAGACGGAAGTTCAGGGCTCTCCACAGGTGAATTCCTCAGTTGGCTTTAACAGCCAGACTCACCTCGTGAACAGGTTACTTTCAGAGGCAGGAAACCTAAGGCAGTGGTCCTGTCTGGGGACAATCTCATGTACACCTGATGCCATTGGCCCAGAGGAGTCCGGGGGCTGAGGCTCCAGTCGAGACTCCACCATCAAGATCTGGAGCACTTTTTGAAACTGCATGAGGAGGAGAAAAGGGAGGAGAGAAGGCAGAGGAAGAAAGGAAGAAGAAGAGAGCGCAGGCAGCAAGTTCCTCTCCTTGGACGTTGAGGCAAGCCCGGCCCGGTTCACAGAAGTACTCCTTCTGACCGGTCCCTTGAGGATCCTTTGTTATAACCTCGCTGGCCACGTTTCAGGTCAACAGACATCCCAATACCAACGGAAACTCACAGATTGGACTCTGGAGATTAGAAAGAAAAGTTCTCATTATTGGGGATTCCAATTTGAGCAAAATACCTGATTTTGATCATGAGACCTCCAGATAAGAGTTACCGGGAGCCATTTCCGACATGGCGGAGGCCCTTATGGAAAAAAAACGGTGGCGCCAGAAACTTGGTGGCGAAAGATCATATTGTAATTCGCATAATGTGAGGAACATCAAAGAACCACCATCAAGAGTTCAGGGCCACATAATCCCTAAGAGAAAGTTCCCTAGCGGTCTGGTTCCCAGGATTCTCCCCGACCTTGCCCCCGAGAAGGAAACCTCCAAACCCAAATCAATTGAAGAATATGGCTTCATCCCTCCTGCCCAATGAAAGTTGGAGCGAGGCAGATGATATCCATTGGCGTCAGAGACAGCAATTGAGATGCTGGAACATTGGAGTCTTTTAAATGACTGCCTCAATTCAGACGGAGGGGGCGATAGATCTCAGCCTTTTTTGGCTCAACTGTGTGCTGGCAAAAATTTTTATTACAGACCACAGATGCTTTTGAGGAGGGGACTGACTTTATCCACCTTGACTAGCGGGATCAAAGACAATAGAGTTTATTTGAACTACCATCGAAAAATTAAATTGCAGCCACTTCAAGATTCTGCTAGGCGAACTTCGCCATCCGTGCACTTGACTTGGACACCTCATTAGAAACTACCATTAGAAATACGAGTTTATTCATAAAGATCTGAAGATCTTAAAAAAACATTCAGACCCTTAGGAACAACCCAATATTTCAGTTGGAAGTTAAAGCCCTGAGAATTGATACACTCTAACATACGTAATCAAGCCCGCTGACAGGGGTCAGGTTGTCTCATAGTAGGAAAATCTTTAGGTAGAGAGGCATAAAATGTGAATATTATAAAAAGTTGGAAAACATTTATGGGACACCATTCTATGATAACAGAAATCTTGGAAGATTAAAAAGAAAAATTCATAATGCCAAACAAAAGCATACGATGGGCACTTGCAACCGAGGGCAAGGAGGTTATATCTCCCAATCATAAGGCCCGTAAAGACGATTCAAATGAATTGCCACCGGGAGACCTATTGTTCCGACTGTGGGAGCGAGACACGGTACGCAGATATCTGACTATTATTATCCATTGTCTCTCCTCACCCGCCATGTCAGAGTACACCATTTCATTGAATTGTAGGACTGAGGTCCGCTCGACTTTTATTTTCTTTGGTGTTTCCACCTTTACACTAATATTCCCATGAGCTGGCATCAATTGTGTCAAAATTTTTGAAAACCAGACCCAACCGCCAGATGAGGAGCTCTTGCAGTATTGGAGATAATTTAACTAGAAATGATTCATGTCAATGAGGAATTTTATTTACAATTAAGGGCGCGATGGGGAAAAGGTTTGCCCACTATGCGAATATTTTTATGGCAACTGGAGCAGAACTTCTTAAAATGTCAAAAGAGACAGTACTTATTTGAGATATTTGGATGATTATGGCATATGGGCTGGAAATTGCGGATTCGAGGAATTTGTGGCGAACTAAACTTCATGACCTTCAATCATTGAGCCGGAAGTCAACCAACATTCCATTGATTTTTAGACACACGGTTTTAAAGCCATTTTAAAGACCTTCCAGTTGGAGTCAATGTACTTCAGGCACTGACCCCATGCTCTACTCTAAGACAGTTTTCCCCAAAACACATTTCAGGGATTGGTCAAGTCAAGATTCTTCTTTCATCGCATATGTACACGAGAAGAAGATTCAAGGAAGGGTTGACATATTGTTTCGTTTAAGGGACGGGGATTGTAGACTTTTTGAGACGTTGTCTTAAGACATTCAGAATAGGACAAGGATGGAAATTTGTCCTTTGATTCACATATTTTGGCAGTAGCATCGCATGGGAAGTTTAAAAATAATTTTGAACCGGTTGGGAAGCTCGGCATGATCCAGTTTCGAGGGATTTTGCCTTCAGGAGAAACAATCTCTCAGATTTTTATCAGGAAAATTGCCTTCTTTCAGTTGAGACCACTTAGTTGGAAGAGTTTTGCAGATTAAAATTCATAGGAACAGAAGACAAACCTTGATTAAGATCACCAGCCTTTAGCCGGAACAACTAACTGTTTAGTTCATTGTAATATGTGTGGTGTTAAATATGTTGGAGAAACAAAGAATATCTGTCCACTCGAATGAACAAACAATATAATATTAAAAACAAAAAGGATGGACACGCCTTTAGTAAGCATTTTTTGTTGCACGGCTTGGACTCCACAGAGTATGGCTGCAGAGGACGCGTCTGGTCAGCCAGGAACGAAGAGAGGAACGGGCTGGATTTTGGCTGGGCACCTGGAACCAGCTGGACTGAATTCCGGGACGGTGATCCGCCTTACTAAATCTGGCCCAATCCTAATCCCAACTGGACTCTAACCCTAACACACTCTATATTGGCCTAACCCTAACCATAGTCCTAACCCTACCACAGCCATCGCCTAACCCTAACATTTCTAACCCGGCCTAACCTAACCATTCCTAATTTGACTTAACCCATTGATTGTTAACCTACCCTAACCTATTCTTATCCGGCCTAACCTAACCTACCTCATTTTCTGCCCCACCGATTTCTATCCTAACCTAACCACGTCTAACCCAACCACAGTCCTAATCCGGCCCTAACCCTTTAACCATTATCCTTAACCCGGCCCAAAAACCCAACCCTAACCCTAATTTGACTCTAACCCTAAACCCTATTTTTAACCCTAACCCTAACCATCATTGTTATCCCGGCCCTAACCCTAACCTAACCCTCAATTTAGTCTAACCCTAACCCGATTTCTAATCCTAACCCTAACCATTATTCTTATCCCGGCCCTAACCCTAACCATACCCTCAATTTAGTCTAACCCTAACCCGATTTCTAATCCTAACCCTAACCATATTCCCTTAATACTTTAAATACATTTAAAAATACATAAATTCATTAAAAACTATCAAACTATATTAAAAATAATTGAATTACATTCAAATCATTGATATACAGGGGATTATAGGGTTAAACATTAGGGGGAGGGGTTGTTAACAAAAAGACGATAACAAATTTCGAACTGAAAACTAAATGAACGAAAAACAAACCGAGGTTACAACAGGGGAAACAAGAGCAGGAGCGTCATTTGCGCTTTGACAGCCGAAGGAGCAACATCTCCCCGACTGTGCTGAGAGCCGTAGCAGCATTTTACTGTGTGCCGGACCTGAAGAAGGCCTACAACAGGCCGAAACGTCGTCGGACGGCACACATTATTTGATTTTTTGGCCATTTCATTGATTTTTGATTTAAATACAACATATTAAGCTGATTTTAGTTATTGTAAATTAAAAAAACAAGAAAGACAGAAACAATTTAAGTTCATTTTGACAGTTTATTTTAAAATCAGTATTTAAAAACATTCTCAGTTAAAACAATCCTTTCCCACCTTTGAGGAAAGCGTTTTTATTTTATTTTAAAACAGAAGTCATTTAATTTTTCCTTTCCCAATTCGGGAAGGCGCTTTTATTTCATTTTAATTCATTTCAACAAACAACAAATATTTAAAAACACCACATCATGGACGGACGGTGGACTGAGGTCCGCTATGGTAGGAGGCGCCGTCCGAACTACCGACCTCGCTGGGACCAGGGTTTCGGGAGGTCCTTCGGGTGGATGGACAGAGCACCTCCCTTCCCCTTTACGGGGGGAAGGGCTCAGATCCCTCCTCCTAACCGGCCAGCGCCTCCCCCAGGGGCTTCGCGCTACGCTGGTCCCCAATCCCGCTCATATGCAGCGGTTCTTCGCCAAGGGAACCAAGGGCCCCCCCGATTTCAGAGTTCTCCACGGGATGGGGAGTCAGAGGTTCGGCGACAGCCCGCCGACCCTCAATTTGGGAGGCTGGTTCGAAAACTTCATTCTGTGGTGAAGATGGTCCACCACCTACAAAACGTGTCACCAGAAACTGGGACACCTGAACCCAGAATGATTTCTAGGATGGTGGAGGTCATGTCCAACATGATTAGACCTGCATCTCCGACCCAGCGTACCTTGGACCTCATTGTTGGTAATGCTAGAAACTGGGGCCATACCACCTGCCTCATTCTTACCGAGCATTATGAGGAAGGCCTTAAGGTGCTTTTGGAAGAGCTTTCGGGTCTCCCCACAGCTGATTGGAAATCCGCCTTCGAGGTGGCGGTTAGATGGGCCAGAAGGAACTTAAACCGCATCACACAGGATGAAATCGACCACGCGGAAGCCATGGTCGCATCCACATTGGACACCGGCAATGTAGCTCCGGTTAGGGCCCCAGTGCAGTCACAGACCACCAAAACTACGGTGGCCACGATGACCGATCAACCCGGTTCGGTCCCGGTGACGGAAGACAGGGGAGTTCAGGGCTCTCCACAGGTGGAATCTCCTCAAGTTGGCCTTTCACAGCCAGACTCACCTCGTGAACAGAGGGTTACTTTCAGAGGCAGGAAACCTAAGGCAGTGGTCCTGTCTGGGGACAATCTCACTGACCCACCTGATGCCATTGGCCCAGAGGAGTCCCGGGGGGCTGAGGCTCCAGTCCGAGACTCCACACATCAAGATCTGGAGGCACTTTTTGACGAACTGCATGAGGAGGAGAAAAGGGAGGAGAGAAGGCAGGAGGAAGAAAAGGAAGAAGAAAGAGGAGCGCAGGCAGCCAGTTCCTCTCCTTGGACGTTGAGGCCAAGCCCGGCCCGGGTTCACAGAAGTACTCCTTCTGACCGGGATCCCTTTGAGGATTCCTTTGGTTCATATACCTCGCCTGGGCCACGTTTCAGGGTCAACAGACATCCCAATACCCAACGGAAACTCACAGATTGGACTCTGGAGATTAGAAAGAAAGTTCTCATTATTGGGGATTCCAATTTGAGCAAAATACCTGATTTTGATCATGAAGACCTCCAGATAGAGAGTTACCCGGGGAGCCATTTCCGACATGGACAGGCCCTTATGGAAAAAACAAGGGTTTGGCGCCAGAAAGACTTGGTGGTCGAAAAGATCATATTGTCATTCGGCATTAATAGTAGAGGAAACAAGTCCAAAGAAACCACCATCAAGATTTTGCAGGGGGCCATCAGATCCGCTAAGAGAAAGTTTCCCTATGCAGGGGTCTGGGTTCCCTAGTGAAATTTTCTCCCCGACCTTTCCCCAGAGGAGAAGAAACCTCCAACCCTAATGACCACATTTAGAATATGGGCTTCATCCTCTCCTGCCAATGAAAAGTTTGAACTGAGGCAGTTTTATCCATGGCGTCAGAGACAGCAATTGAATGTGGAACATTGGAGGGCCTTTTTAAAATAGATTGCCCTCCAAGTCTCGAGCGGAGGGGGTCGATAGATCTCCCCTTTTTTGGCTCAAGACGTTTTGGGGGTGCTGGCAAAAAATTTTATATTATCCAACCACATCTGACTTTTGAGGAGGGACTGACCTTTTTTTCCCACTCTTACATAGCAGGATCAAAAAGACAATTAGAGTTTGATTTGCAATCCTACCTCGAAAAATTAAATAAGCCTTCAAGGATTTGCTAGGCCGAACCTTCGCCTTCACGTGCACTTCGACTTGGACACTCCATTAGAAAACTACCATTAGAATTACAGTTTAAATTTATAAGATTCTGAAATTTTTTAAAAAAAACATTTCAAGACCCATTAGGGAACAACCCATTTTCATGTTTGGAAGTTAAAGGCCCTGAGGGGAATTGATACACTCTAAACATACGTAATCAAGCCCGCTGACAAGGCGTCAGGGGTTGTCATCATGATTAGGACAATACATTTCGAGGGTAGAGAGGGGAATTAAAAGATGTTGAATATTATAAAAAGGTTGGAAGAAACCAATTTTTCTGGGACAACCATTCTAGGATAACAAAATCTTGGATAGATTTAAAAAAGAAAAAATTCATTTTAAAGCCAAACAAAGCAATTCTGATGGGCGACCTTGCAACCGAGGCAAGGAGGTTCTATATCCTCCCCCAAAATCCATAAGAACCGGCTAAATGGACGATTCCAACTGAATTGCACCCGGGAGACCTATTGTTCCGATGTGGGACGAGAACATAGGTCCCTGAAGAAATCTGACTATTTTTTGAATCCATTGTCTCTCCTGCAACCCCCCCTATTGTCAGAGAAACCTACCATTTCATTGAAATTGGGGAGGGAACTGAGGATCCGCTAGACTTTATTTCTTCTCTATGGATGTTCCAGCCTTTACACTAATATTCCATTGATGCTTGGCATCAAATTTTGTCCAGAAAGATTTTTGGGAAAATAAACCCAGACCCCAACCGCCCAGATAGGAGCTCTTGCAGCTATTGGAGATTAATTAACAGAAATATTTCATGTTCAATGAGGAATTTTATTTACAAATTAAGGGACGCATGGGAAAGGTTTGCCCCAGCTTATGCGAATATTTTTATGGCTAACTGGGGAGCAGGAAGCCTTCTTAAAATGTCAAAGAGACCAGTACATTTTTTTGAGATTTTTGGATGAAAAATATGGGGCATAGGGCTGGAACATTGCAGGAATTCGAGGGAAAATTTTTGGCGTCACTAAACTCTAAAAAAGGACCCTTAATCCAATGACAGGAGTCACCAACAATTCCATTGATTTTTTAGGGGCACAACGGTTTATTAAAGGTCCAGATTTTGAAAGGGAACTTCAGTTGGATGTCAAAGTGGGACTTCAAGAGCACTGACAAACCCATGCTCACTTCAAAAAGACAAGTTTTACACCAAAACCCCAACTTTCATGGGATTGGTTTAAATCACAGGGTTCTTTATCGATTTCATCGCATATGTTCACGAGAGAGATTCAAAAGGAAAGCGGTTGACATATGTTTCGGGCTTTAAGGACACGGGGATATTGTAGATCCTTTTTAGTCGTTGTCTTAAAGACATTTCAGGGGCAATAAGGACAAGGATCATGGAAATTTTGTCCCTTTGATTTCCAACATATTTTTTCTGGCAGTAAGCATCTGCATGGGAAGTTTAAAAATAATTTTGAGACCGTGTTGGGAAGCTCGGCACCCGATCCCAGTTTCGAGGGTAATTTCTGCCTTCAGGAGAAACAAAAATCTCTCAGATTTTCTTATCAGGGCAAAATTGCCTTTCGCTTTCAGTTGAGAGACCACTTAAGTTGGACACGCAGTTTTGCAGATTAAATTCATAAGGAACATGAAGGACAAAACCTTGATTAAGATCACCCAGGCCTTTAGCCCGAGAAAAAACTAACTGTATTTATGTTCTATTTTGTAATATGTGTGGTGTTAAATATGTTGGAGAAACAAAGAATAATCTGTCCACTCGAATGAATTCAACACAAGGTATAATATTAAAAACAAAAAAGAGATGGACACCCTTTAGTTAAGCATTTTTTGTTGCAAAGGCTTGGACTCCATCAGAGTAGCTGGGCTGCAGAAGGGCGCGGTCCTGGTCCCGACCAGAACGCAAGAGGAGGGGGAAAGGCGCTGGATTTTTTGGCTGGGCACCCTGGAACCAGCTGGACTGAATTCCAGGAGACGGGGGGATCCGGCCTTACCCTAAATCTGGCCCTAATCCTAATCCCAACCTGGACTCTAACCCTAACCACACCTCTATATTGGCCCCTAACCCTAACCCTAGTCCCTAACCCTAACCCAGTCTAATCCGGCCCTAACCCTAAACCATTATCCTTAACCCGGCCCCAAACCTAACCCTTCCCCTAATTTGACTCTAAACCCAATCGATTGTTAACCCTAACCCTAACCATTGTTCTTATGCCGGCCCTAAACCTAACCATACCCTCAATTTAGTCTAACCCCAACCCGATTTCTAATCCTAACCCTAACCATAGTCCCTAACCCTAACCACAGTCCTAATCCGGCCCTAACCCTAACCATTATCCTTAACCCGGCCCTAAACCTAACCCTAACCCTAATTTGACTCTAACCCTAACCCTATTTTTTAACCCAAACCCCAACCATCATTGTTTCCCGGCCCTAACCCCAACCTAACCCTCAATTAGTCTAACCCTAACCCGATTTCTAATCCTAACCCTAACCATTTATTCTTATCCGGCCCTAACCCTAAAACCCTACCCTCAATTTAGTCTTTAACCCCAACCCGATTTCTAATCCTAAACCCTAACCATATTCCCTTAATACTTTAAATACATTTAAAATACATACATTCATTAAAAACTATTAAACTACATTAAAAACAAATTGATTACATTCAAATCATTGATATAAAAGGGGATTATAGGGTTAAACATTAGGGGAGGGGGTTTTTAACAAAAAGACGATAACAAATTTTCGAACTGAAAACTAAAATGAACGAAAAAACAAACGAGGTTACAACAGGGGAAACAAGAGCAGGAGCGTCATTTGCGCTTTGACAGCCGAAGGAGCAACATCTCCCCGACTGTGCTGAGAGCCGTAGCAGCATTTTTACTGTGTGCCGGACCTGGAAGAAGGCCTACAACAGGCCGGGAAAAGTCGTCGGACGGCACACATTTTTTTTCATTTTTTGGCCAATTCATTTGTTTTTGAAATTAATAAAACATATTAAGCTGATTTTAGTTATTGTAAATTAAAAAACAAGAAAGACAGACACAATTTAAGTTCATTTTGACAGTTTGTTTTAAAATCAGTATTTAAAAACATTCTCAGTTAAAAACAATCCTTTCCCACTTTTGAGGAAAGCGTTTTTATTTTATTTTAAAACAAAAGTAATTTAATTTTTCCTTTCCCAATTCGGAAGGCGCTTTTATTTCATTTTAATTCATTTAAACAAACAAAAAAATATTTAAAAACACCACACCAATGGGCGGACGGTGGACTGAGGTCCGATATGGTAGGAGGCCGCCGTCCGAACTACCGACCTCGCTGGACCAGGGTTTCGGGAGGTCCTTCGGGTGGATTACAGAGCACCTCCCCTTTCCCCCTTTTCGGGGGGAAGGGCTCAAGATCCCTCTCCTAACCGGCCAGCGCCTCCCCCAGCGGGCTTCGCGCCTACGCTGGTCCCCAATCCCGCTCATATGCAGCGGTTTTTCGCCAAGGGAACCAAGGGCCCCCCCGATTTTCAGAGTTCTCCACGGGGGATGGGGAGTCAGAGGTTCGGCGACAGCCCGCCGACCCTCAATTTGGGAGGCTGGTTCGAAAACTTCATTCTGTGGTGAAGATGGTCCACCACCTACAAAACGTGTCACCAGAAACTGGGACACCTGAACCCAGAATGATTTCTAGGATGGTGGAGGTCATGTCCAACATGATTAGACCTGCATCTCCGACCCAGCGTACCTTGGACCTCATTGTTGGTAATGCCTAGAAACTGGGGCCATACCACCTGCCTCATTTTTTACCGAGCATTATGGGAAGGGGCCTTAAGGTGCTTTTGGAAGAGCTTTCGGGTCTCCCCACAGCTGATTGGAAATCCCCTTCGAGGTGGCGGTTAGATGGGCCAGAAGGAACTTAAACCGCATCACACAGGATGAAATCGACCACGCGGAAGCCAAGGTCGCATCCACATTGGACACCGGCAATGTAGCTCCGGTTAGGGCCCCCAGTTTCAGTCACAGGACCACCAAAACTACGGTGGCCACGATGACCGATCACCCGGTTCGGTCCCGGGGGGACGGAAGACAGGGGAGTTCAGGGCTCTCCACAGGGGGAATCTCCTCAAGTTGGCCTTTTACAGCCAGACTCACCTCGTGAACAGAGGGTTACTTTCAGAGGCAGGAAACCTAAGGCAGTGGTCCTGTCTGGGGACAAACTCACTGACCCCACCTGATGCCATTGGCCCAGAGGAGTCCCGGGGGGCTGAAGGCTCCAGTCCGAGACTCCACACATCAAGATCTGGAGGCACTTTTGACGAACTGCATGAGGAGGAGAAAAGGGGGGAAGAAAAAGGCAGGGGGGAAGAAAAGGGAAAAAGAAAGAGGAGCGCAGGCAGCCAGTTCCTCTCCTTGGACGTTGAGGCCAAGCCCGGCCCGGGTTCACAGAAGTACTCCTTCTGACCGGGATCCCTTTGAGGATTCCTTTGGTTCATATACCTCGCCTGGGCCACGTTTCAGGGTCAACAGACATCCCAATACCCAACGGAAACTCACAGATTGGACTCTGGAGATTAGAAAGAAAGTTCTCATTATTGGGGATTCCAATTTGAGCAAAATACCTGATTTTGATCATGAAGACCTCCAGATAGAGAGTTACCCGGGGAGCCATTTCCGACATGGACAGGCCCTTATGGAAAAAACGGTGGCGCCAGAAGACTTGGTGGTCGAAAAGATCATATTGTCATTCGGCATTAATAGTAGAGGAAACAAGTCCAAAGAAACCACCATCAAGAGTTTGCAGGGGGCCATCAGATCCGCTAAGAGAAAGTTTCCCTATGCAGGGGTCTGGGTTCCCCTAGTGAATTTCTCCCCCGACCTTGCCCCAGAGGAGAAGGAAAACCTCCAAACCCTCAATGACCACATTGAGAGAAATATGGGCTTCATCCCTCTCCTGCCCAATGAAAAGTTTGAGACTGAGGCAGATGATATCCATTGGACGTCAGAGACAGCAATTGAGATGCTGGAACATTGGAGGTCCTTTTTAAACTAGACTGCCCTCCAAGTCTCAGAGCGGAGGGGGTCGATAGATCTCAGCCTTTTTTGGGTCAAGACGTGGTGGTGCTGGCAAAAATTTTTATATTATCCAGACCACAGCATGACCTTTTGAGGAGGGGACTGACCTTTATCCCCA
>NC_061775.1:29053494-29056823 GCF_022458985.1 Mugil cephalus
TCTCTCTCTTTCTCTTTTTCTTTTTCTCTCTCTCTTTTTCTCTCTCTTTCTCTCTCTCTCTCTTTTTTCTTTCTCTCTCTCTCTCTCTCTTTCTCTTTTTCTTTTTTTCTCTCTCTCTCTCTTTCTCTCTCTTTCTCTCTCTCTCTCTTTCTTTCTCTCTCTTTCTCTTTTCTCATCTCTTTCTCTCTCTTTTTTCTCTCTCTCTCTCTCTCTCCTTTTTTTTCTCTCTCTTTCTTTCTCTCTCTCTCTTTCTTCCCCCTCTATTCTCTGCCCTGGGTTTTTGATTTATTCAGTTTATTTACCCTTTGGCTTTGTCTTAAAGGTTTTACTATTGGTTTGGATTCTTAATTTGGATCTAATCCTTAATTGGGGCCTAGTTTGAACTATTTTAGCTCCTAATTGGGTCTCCAAATAAATAAACTAATGGAGATTTATTTTCAACAGACAAACCCTCCCCAAGGGGGTGGGTTGCCGGGTCCCAATCCTCCAGTCGGTGGCGGAGCCTCCTTTCGGGGGACGGGACCTCCCACAGCGGGCTGTGGGTTGGGGGTCTGGAGATTTTTGCTGGGGGGTCATGGATTTGGTGACAGGTCTAGGTCATGGTTTCCCGTACTTTGTGAGGCTTGCAAAGGATGCTGGGATTATGGGCGTGCCTAGGCACAGCTCATGACATATCCCTACTGGTTGACGCCCCCCTCTACGAAAAATCGCACCATGAGTGAAATGACTGTGTCGTTGATGCCTCGATACAGCGTTTTTGGGCAATTCGAGTCTTCACGCTTGATCAAAGCTATTGCACGGTGAGTCCCTTGGCTTTTTTCTTAACTGAAGACTCGAGCAATCTCTGGGGTCGTGCGGTGTATGGGACACAGAATTGCGTTTATCTTTGTTTTAAAATAGTAGAGCATTTCTGGGGTTTTGCGGTGTATGGAACACAGGAACTTGCTGGGGAACTAGCTTACTTAGCTTTTTTATAGCATAGAGCAATTCCTGGGGTTTTGCGGTGTATGGAACACAGGAATTTGCTTGGGATTTTAGCTTAATTCACTAGCTTTTATTTGGGTGGGTTAGCTGATGGGACCAGGGACTCCCTTGGTTTTCCTTACTGGTTTTGGCTTGCCCAAACCTTGGGGGGATACCTTGGGGTCCTGGCTCGGGTTCCTGGGCGTCTGGGGCTCCGGAGGGACGGTGCTGGCACCGCTCTCTTGGTTCTCCAACCCTTGGTGCTTGGTAGGCAAGCTGGCGGTGCTGATCCTTGTTACCATTGGGGGGACGCCCGGAGCTCAGCCGGGTTCATGGGAGATGGGACCAGGGGCTCTCTTGGTTTTCTCACTGGTTTTGGCTTGCCAGACTTGGGGGGAGACATGGGGGTCCTGGCTCGGGTTCCTCGGCGCTAGCCAGGAACTCGGCCGGGTCTCATCAGGTTAGCATAGGGGATCTTGCTTTGAGGAGCTCTGGCGAACCCTGGTTGATTCGGGGAACGCTGGGGACCTCGGCGGATCCCGGGGGTGAGTTCCTAGGACTTTAGGCCAGAATTTTGTTTCATGCTATTGTTGTAATTGCTTGCTTGAAATTTATTGCCTGTGTTTGGTGCTCCGGTGACGGGACCAAGATGCTTCAACCCTGACTGACCGGACTTGGGCTACCTAGCGGTGTTAACAACCAGCTTCGTCGGTCAGGGCGGTAAGTATGCCGGCCTTCCAGATTGGTCCATTAGGATGGCATGGGGAGGTGGTCCAGGGCGGCAGGACCTTAATCGTGGCCCAATTTTCCAAGAGGCTTAGCCTCACCACTCACAGCCCATTGCGCACCACACACGTGGAATCTGGCTTTCCCATTTATCTGGGTTCTTTTTTAGTCTTCACCCCCCAAATTCACATCCTCTGTTCTGCTTAGGGAACAGACCTTGGATGCACCGGGACCTAGGTATAGTCGTACTCTAACTGGTTCAATTTTTTGCTTCTCAGACCCAATGTAACCCTTACTTACCTGTTTGACGCACTTCCGGTATTTGGTATTCGTCCGTACTTACTGGGTTGGGACTTAGCGAGCTCTGGGTCTGATTTCTCGCTATTCTGGGACTCTGGTTGACGACGCTAGTCGCCGTTCCTCCAGCTGTCCCGACTCCCTGAGTGCCGGGAAGGCACCGCTCTGTCGTGGCTGGTCCTGGTGGCTCTTGGAGGAAGCGTGGAATCGACCCTGGACTCGGGGGTGGCAGCTAGGACTTTAGGCTACCCTGACTCAGACTCCTTGTTGTGCTGGGACTCTGGGACTCGCCCGACCTGGAGCAGCCTTGGCCTGGCCTGGGATTGTTCCCCGGATCTCACTTAAACTTTGCTGTTCTCTTATATATCTCTCCCCTTGGGCGCGGGTCTTGGATCTCTGACCAGTGGCCGGATGATTAATAGACACTAACCTAAAACCATACTTACCTTTAAATTGTACTTACCTGGTGGTGGGGTGGCCTGGACACGTGCCTTGCTTCATCTTCACGATTCTGTTTCCAGACCACGATATGGTTGAAGGACCCTGAGTGACATGCGTCGGCCCGTGCCATACCTTTGCCGCACTACCCCAAACTGGGTGAGTCACTTGGCAGCCCAGGGTGCGGCATCGAGAAAGGTTTAATTTCCCCTAACCCTAACCCTAACCCCTAACCCTAACCCTAACCCTATTGTTTTGCCCTAACCCTAACCCTATTCTACCCTGGCCCTAACCCTAACCACCTTTTGATTATAGCCCTAACCCCATTATTTTGCCCTAACCCTAACCACATTCTACCCTGGCCCTAACCCTAACCACCTTCTGATTATAACCCTAACCCCATTATTGTGCCCTAACCCTAACCACATTCTACCCTGGTCCTAACCCTAATTATACCCCTAACCTATTGTTTTGCCCTAACCCTAACCCTAGTCTACCCTGGCCCTAACCCTAACCACCTTTTGATTATAGCCCTAACCCCATTATCTTATCCTAACCCTAACCACATTCTACCCTGGCCCTAACCCTAACCACTTTTTCTGTAAAAAACATTTATTAAAAACATTTCACTTATTCTACTTTATTTTATTTAATTTCATTCATTTTTAGTCACTTTCATTCAATTTCATTACAATCCATTTGATTAGGTGATTACAGGGTTAAAAAATACAAGAGAGGAGTTGATATTACATTTGGCAAACTTTAAAAACAAGAAAAGACAATTAGCGAACAGAGTTTATAAAAGCCGAGCGAATTCACCGAAAGCTCATTCTTGCTCGGACGCTCGACGAGGCAACATCATTTTCCAGCTTCCTGACCCGAGTGTGTTTTTAGTGTGTCGTAGG
>NC_061775.1:29057323-29076255 GCF_022458985.1 Mugil cephalus
AACCTTTTAAGACAAAGGCAAAGGGTAAATAATGAATAATCATAAACCAGGGCAGAGAATAGAGGGGGAAGAAAGAGAGAGAGAGAAAGAGAGAAAAAAAGGAGAGAGAGAGAGAGAGAGAGAGAAAAAAAAACAGAGAGAGAGAGAAAGAGAGAAAGAGAGAGAAAGGAGAGATAGAGAAAAAGAGAGAGAGAGAGAGAGAAAAAAAACAGAAAGAGAGAGAAGTGAGATGAGTAGGAGAGGTGAATTATAATGTGATGGGAGAGAGAGAGGACGAGAGATAGAGAAAAAACAGTGAGATGAGGAGAGAATTAGGAGAGAGAGAGAGAGAAAGAGACAGAAAAAGAAAAAGAGAAAGAGAGAGAGAGAGAGAGAAAAAAAAGGAGAGAGAGAGAGAGAAAAAGAGAGAGAAAAAAAAGAGAGAGAGAGAGAGAGAAGAGAGAGAGAGAAAAAAAAGAGAGAGAGAGAGAGAGAGAGAGAAAAAGAGGAGAGAGAGAGAGGAGAAAAAGAAAAAAGAGAGAGAGAGAGAAAAAGAGAGAGAGAAAGAGAGATAGAGAGAGAGAGAGAAAAAAAGGAAGAGGAAGAGAGAGAGAGAAGAGAGGAGAGAGGAGAGAGAGGTGAGAGAGCCCCAGTAGGGTTTAGGGTTAGGGTTTCTAGGGTTAGGGTTTAGGGAGCCAGAATAGGAGAGTGGTTAGTGTTTAGGGTTTAGGGTTAGGG
Organism: Mugil cephalus; assembly: GCF_022458985.1. Lineage (NCBI taxonomy): Eukaryota > Metazoa > Chordata > Actinopteri > Mugiliformes > Mugilidae > Mugil > Mugil cephalus. Next base: position 29,058,041 of record NC_061775.1, read on the forward strand.
TTAGATTCCAGAATAGGAGGGTGGTAGGGTTAGGGTTAGGGTTGGGGTTAGGGTTGGGGTTAGGGTTAGGGTTAGGGTTAGGGTTAGGGTTGGGTTAGGGTTAGGGTTGTGGTTAGGGTTAGGGTTAGGGTTGGGGTTAGGGTTAGGGTTAGGGTAGGGTTAGGGTTAGGGTTAGGAGAGAAAAAAAAGAGAGAGAGAGAAAATAGTGTTAAGTTTAGGGTTCCAGGGTTAGGGTTAGAGCCAGAATAGGAGGGTGGTTAGGGTTAGGGTTAGGGTTAGGAGAGAGAGGGATTTAGGGTTAGGGTTAGGGTTGGGTTAGGGTTAGGGTTGTGGTTAGGGTTAGGGTTGGGGTTAGGGTTAGGGTAGGGTTAGGTTGGATTAGGGTTGGTGTTGGGATTTGGGGTTAGGGTTAGGGCCGGAGGGGGGGCCTTTTCTGGACCCGTGGCCAGGGACCCCAGTGAGGACCCGCCATTGTCCGGCCGTGGCCCCGACCGCCGGCAGGCAAGGCGGATAGAGACGAAAAAAATTCAGAAATGAATCGGCTATGTTTGTCCCCAAGGATCAGTCACTCAAGGACTGCCAATAAATTCATCAATTCAAACGTCAATGTCTGTTTTGGACCATAAAAACTCAAACCTCATGGGTCAGATCGGAAAACAGTGGTTTTGCCGGTCGTCTTAGACATAAGATGTTCGCGAACAGAGAGGAGTTAAACAGCCTGGTTCCATGTTCACACTCCGGGGGTGTACCATGTCTAACCACCTCTTGGTTAAATAATATACTAGCTCTAGGCACTGTCGAGTCTTCTGGCCATACTTGACTATAGTAAGTTACAGAGAACAGACAAGGGATCAATGGTATCCACCTGTCACTATCGAACCAAACTTATTTTTTGGGGTTGCTTCCGTGTGCACCTGGATCAACAAAATATGGTGGGTAGGTGGTTTACCGTTCAGTCGGAGCTCAGTGGTCAATGACCGGTGTGTTATTTCCTCATACGGGGCCCTCCGGGTTTTATTGAAAGTGCACATTTGGACAATCAAACACGATATCACATTATTCATAAAAGGTCATAATGATAAACAACAACAACAATAACAATCCTATCAAACAAAAAACCAGAATCCAGAAACACAATTGAACCAAAACAACTACGTTTAACCATCATAGTAAAACCTTAGCTACTTCTACTACTACTACTAATACTAACTCATTATTAATAATAACAACAATTAAACCCTAATATACAAGTATACACCTCAAGAAAAAGACCATAAATAAAAAACCTACTCCATATAACTGGTACCCATTACAGTTACATCATACTAGGAACCAGGTTAAGTAAAGTCCTACAATAACCTTCCAATTAACGGTAAGTAGAACTCAGGTACGTATATATAACAGCAAGTAAGAGATGAGAGAATAACATAAACAATCCAATATGGATACATTCTTAGTATCAGGGCTACGGGGGTCCCCTCTCGTTCAGGCCTATGGGGAACTTACTCCAGTCTCATGATCATTTGCGTTGCTGCCCTGCGTCTGGTTGCATCGTCCCAGTGTGGGTCACTCTCCAGGGCCATGATGCGAAGTTGTCAAGCCATGTTCCGCAAAATGTTTTATTTTGTACCAGGTGGGGTAGTCCCTGCCTTCCGGTTCGGATGTTTTAGGTATGGGTGTCACGCGGTCCCGAAGGGGTATTACGTGTTTCTCCGACTTACTGCAACCGGCAGGAGTGTCGGCAAGAAATACAAATAAACTTCATTGGAGGAGGCCATAGGAGAGTCCTGGTGGAATCCGGTGAGCTTGCCGGGTGGGGAGGGAATTGGAGATAGTTTTCTCCTGGCGGGGAAGATCCCCCGTGGGTGCGCGGTCAGTTGGCCCAAACCAGGAGGTTTCGGAGGTTTGGGTTCTTTTTGTAGGCGAGACTATGCGCAACCGGCCAGTAAACCGGAATGATTAAGCAATTTGTAAAATTAGTCTTAAGGCCCCGATGTGCCCGTCTGGCCGTGGAGGAAAATGTGGAGATGAGCGGGATTAGCTCTCTTGGCTCCTGGACACGAGATTCAGCAGTGGTGGGTCCAGGATCCTCCCTCCGACAGATGAGGTAGGAAGGACCTGGATAAGCCCGGCGTCTCAGTACCGATAAAGAGTCTGAGTGGGCCTGGTTCCAGTCCGCCCAACGGGAGCAAATCCGCCTGAACTCTGGAGTTGGGTACCGGACTATACCCTGAAGGTGTGTCTGGGGTGGTAGCTACTTTGTGGATGGAGGGCGTGGGGGTCTGTTGGTTTTAAGAAGACTGGGGTAAGGGTGGCTCCCTGTGGTCGAGAACATCCGGTCCTTAAACACCGTAGTATCTAGGAAAGTGGAGTCTCGGTCTGGTGCATGGATCGGTTGGGACTTTAATGGAAGGAGGTTGGTGACATTAAGTATATCACAAAGTCCTGGAAATTCTGGTGCTGTGTGGGTCCAGTTTCCAAACATATCGTCCAATTGTAACGCCAATACACCAGAGTCCGTTTTGGGGCATTTTTGAAAGGCCGTTCTTCCCATTCAGCCATGTAGATTTTTTGCATAGGCTGGGGAGAACCTCTTTCCATGGCGGTTGCCTTAACCTGTAGGTAGTTGTCCCCCATTGAATTCAACGTCATTCCGGGGGTGAGATTCAGGTGCTGGAGTGTGAGGAGGGTGCAGGTCAGGCTGGTCAGCTTGGGTGTTTCCCCCAGTAGTAGCCTGACGGCCCCATGCCCATGTCCGTCTTATGTGGTATAAAGGCTCTCCACATCCTCCATTGCTGAAGAGGATGGCAGGGTTCCGTCAGGCGGATGGCTCCGCAGTTTGGCCCACAAAGTCCGAGGTGCTGTCCGGAATTGTAGCTCTGGTGCGAAGCATCGTCAATGGTTGTGAGGATTAAATTTAGGAGTTCCGCGATGCATAGGATCTCACTCCCACAATCGCGAGACAAAGGACGGCCGGCCGGAATTCGGGGGATCGGGGCCAGGTACTGGAGGGGGATTATGAATTTTGGGGAGAAGATAGAAGTACCTTGGTCGGGGATTGGCCTCCCCTTTCAGGTAGGTCACTTGGGACTTTGTGAGGAATTTGGCACTCCACATTTCCTCAGGGAATTTGGCCAATTGGGGCTGGGTTTCTGGTATATCGGGGTTGGCAGTCGTTTTGATAGTAATTGGTGTCATTTTATTTGTCTTAGGGTTCCTGGATTATGTCCGTTTATATCCATGAGATCCACCGCTGAGCCTCTATCGCCGGTTTAATGACAATGGAGGTCCCTGGTTACGGAGGTCTTCCAGGGCTTTGTCAGTTCCGGGTTGGTAAGGTTGGCCGGGTTCCTGTTGGTGTTCATGGAATTTAGTAGACTGGAATCAGTCGGATTAGGTCGACAGATCTGGTGGCAACGACAGCTCCCCCGGGGCTCCCATCCCGAACTGAGGATGGCAGGGAACGATAAGCTTGCCCCCTCCTTGTTGTCTGTCCCTTAGGAACATGCCAATTTGAGCCTTCGATGTATTCGGCGGAATCCGCTGCCATCGAGTCTCTGGAGCTCGAGACCCTGGTTTATAGTGGGGGATAGAATGAGAGGCTTTGCGCAGAAGTTTAACATCCGCCGTCTCGAAAGGTTGCTGTTTAACGAAGTGCTGAGGTTGAAATGGGGAATGTGTCCGGAATTGTTGGGGGTTCACTTCTGGAGGGTCGGAGCCTCGGAAGGCTCCCCTACCTAAAAAAGCCCGCCAATGCTCCCAAATGGCCTTGGCGTTCATGGGGTCCAGTGGAAATTGTCCTGGCACCGTACAGAACTGTGGGCTGGGCCGGGAAGCCAGGGGGTTATTGCTCTGTTAGTGTCCCTGATTAATATTATTAAGGTTCCGGATATTTCGTTGGGACGCCCAGGGGAGCCTTGCTGGAGGTGTTTGATATGAGGGATGTAGATGGTCGCATATGGGAAGGTAGCCCTGGACGGCACCAACATTCCCTTTGACCTTGTCTGAATGGACACTCGGCAGGCGGGGAGTCCTGTCGTTAGACCAAATGACAAAATTACGGTTTGTTTTACCTCAGCGGAGGTGGGGGTTTTTTTGCGCAAGATGTGTGGTCGCATGTGGACAGCTGGCCCCCGGGTAACAGTCCACCCTGGATCTGCTGTCCCGATATGGGTGGCGCCTGGCCAGGTTGGAGTACCGATCAAAAGAGGGGCCTGTGGTGGGACGCAGGCTCAGTTTGCCCTTTTGTCGATGGTGCTCGTGGTTTAGCTGTAGAGGGGGGCGGTATGTTCTGCTTGTCTAATCTGTTGGATCGCATCCTGCATCTGTGACCCCAGTGGTTGTAGAAGGGGAGGGACGTTCCCATTTTATGCAAATTCGGGGTTGGGGGGGTTGAGATAGCCAGTGGCTGGTTCGTGAGCAGAGAGCCGTTGTCAGCGCCTATCTCGGTTATTGTGGAGGAGGAGGGGCATTGTCACCACCGGAAAGGGGGGATCCGTCCCGACAGTCCTGGTGTAAGTGGGTTGTGTGGACTGTGTTTTATGGTGTCCAGAGCTGTAATTAACCTTGGGGTCGGTTTTTTGATCCCGTCGCAGTCTGAATGACCGGCAGGCGTATTAGAGTGACGTCAGTCTGCGCCGTTTACGGATTCGTGGAGGGAGTTAATTATCACGGGCCCCAGGAACGGGGCTCCCGGTTTTCCGGGTGTCCCGGTGTTTGTTTTCCGGACAAGCGGTCTGCGGTTGCGTCTGGAGCGTTTCTTGTGTTTTTTTGCGGCATGTTTGCACCATGGGTGTGACCAATTCAATGAAAGCCCAGGCTATGTAATTCGCCCATTGACCTTTACCCTGGACCGGCTGGCAGGTATGGAGGCCAATCGGCTCTGGGCCAAAGTAAGGGCCGTGGGCCAGGCAATCTCCGCATGGTTGCGTGGTGAGAGGTGGCGAGGGTTTTCTCTAAGGCGGCGCTCACCCGTGTAAGTGGTGCCCAGGAGTGCCAAGGGCCGCCCGGGGTACAGTCAATAATGCTAATCCTGAAGGACTGGTACAGTAGATTTAGATTTGCTTGGTCGAGTTGGGTGGAGTGCGGAGCCCGGCCAAACGGCGGAAGGTTTTGTGGGGATTGGAGAGGGCTTCAAACCACTTATTGGTTGGTCCTCGGACGGTGTCGAGTTGATTGTAGGCTCTAAGCAACTTGTAGGACAGTACTGTGCGAGATGTTGGGGGGTCCCCGTATGTGGGTCTCAGCAGCAGCCATGATCCGTCTATATGGTAGACTATTGGAGACAGAGGAAGGGCTTGCTGTTAGAAAGTCCACTTTAATGTCTTTTTTCCAAGAGTTGTACTCTATATCAATTTCGTTAACTTTAAGAGATTATTTTGGGAGTTATTTTAGAATACCATTGTCCTTAAGTTAATGTTACAGACCAGACCTTAGAACTAGGTGGGTGGAGGAAACAGTGATCCTTCGCACGCACTCGCAGTTCAGCGGGAAGAGGTAAAAAAAGATTGGATCGGCAAGGTGTGTTTCCAACACTCACTTCCCTCCATTAGAAACGGACAGTGAATGAGGGGGCAGCACCAGGAGACGACCGGGCACACATACCGCTCCATGGTTCGAGCGAATCGACCCCCACGCTCAAAGTCCCACCGAAATAATGGAAGGTATTGACAGGAGGAAACCCAGCTGAGAAAGGCCTAATCTCCGCCGGGGTTCCTCAAGGGAAATTCGGGGGACCCATGGAAATGCCCGGCATTTCAACCATAGGACCCCGTCTATGGGAGATTCAATAGTATCAATCAGGTACGTGTAGTCCGAGGCACTGGGCTGGCGAGGGGAAATTAAACTTTCTCGATGCCGCACCCTGGGCTGCCAAGTGACTCACCCAGTTTGGGTAGTGCGGCAAAGTATGGCAAGGGCCGACGCATGTCACTCAGGGTCCTTCAACTATATCGTGGGTCCGAAACAGAATCGTAGAAGATGAGCGAGGCACGCTGTCCAGGCCACCCACCACTAGGTATTGTACATCTTAACGGGTAAGTATGTTTTAGGTTTGTGTTATTAATCATCCGGCCGCTGGTCAGAGATCCAAGACCCCGCGGCCCAAGGGGAGAGATATATAAGAGAACAGCAAAGTTTAAGTGAGTTCGGGGAACATATCCAGGCCTGGCAAGGGACTGCTTCAGGTCAGGCTGAAGCCCGACCCCCCGCCGTACTCTCACCGAATTGCAAGGTTTTGTGAAGTGGGACTAGAAGATCAAGGATCTCAGTCACTTCGTAGGAGGAACCCAGGAAGAGAAGCGGTAAAGAACCCGGGAGAGTCAAACACCTTCCGTCGTGGCTCTGCGGTCCTCAAGCGGATAACGGAGTTAGGGGGAGATGCATCGCATTTCAACCACAGCCTCCCAGATAGGAAGGATACACAGCGTCGCAAGGGATCGAGTCATGACCATGTACTACGAAATCACTCTGCAATGGTTAGCATCGAAAGGGGTTAATTAGGAGGTGGGAGTGAGAGAGCTAGGGCAACGTAAGGATGTCCTAAGATAGATTACACCTGTCTATGAAAACTTTAGTATTTGATCTACTCCCTATAATCCGTGTCAAATTTATAAATATTATTCTAAGTTGTTTTAATTCAGAAACTCTAGGTTTTTAAGTCGGAGTAGCCCGGACCCCTTAAGGGAGAGCTAAGTGGGGAAAAAAAACGTATACTTAAGGGGGGAACGGAAGAAGGAACCAAGTCCATTCAGATCGACGGGTTGGTTTTAACGACATAGTAAATCTAACCCGCCCTAACCTATTTAGAGCTTATTTTAAGGTCTATTTTAGGTTGAGTCTTAAACTTAGATAAGCTGGCGTGGATTGTGGAACACATCATCAGTAGTGAACCTCAGGATCATCGGGCGTTTCGGCCATTACCACCAGACTCCCTCACCCAAGGTCGGGCCCAGCCAGGATGATAGGTCCCTGGAGTGTGTGCCATAGCCAATTGCGCAATGTTTTGAGGTTTAAAGGTTTTAAGGATCGCTGCTTGCTACCATACGTTGGAGTGCGGTCTACGGAGAGGAGAACGTCACGTCTGATAAGTAAGTACTCAGACCCTGACTAGGTTAAAGTAAGTGTACTAATGTAGCAAAGGGGCGATCTATTTGAGTCACTAGCCGATTAACAGGTATGTATTGTAGCTGAGCCTACCCCAATCTGGAGGGAGGGAACCAAGTTTCCCCACCCTTCCAACACCTAACCCGAAGCCCACCCAGTGTCTGAGCTGTCTATGACAAACGATACTCCAGGTAGTTCCATGCTTCCTTCCAAGGAATCCCCCAGACAGCCACGGACAAAGGCGCGTGCCTTCCGGGTGACCAGGGAAGTCGGGGTTAAGGATAGCCAGGAAGCGGCGACTAGCGCCGTCCCGGAGAGTCCCAGATACAACAGGAACCGAGCCAGAGTTCCCACTACCCTCTTATTAAGAACCAATCTAACTGCAGCTATGAAGACCCCGACCAGTTTCCATTGCTTCCTCCAAGGGCCCCAGGACCAGCCACCGACGAGCGGTGCTCATTCCTTGTCACCAAGGGGAGTCAGGATTAGCCGGGGAAGCGGCGTCAAGCACCGTCCCCAGGAGTCCCAGAACAGCAAGTAGGAATCAGAGGCGAGGTCCCCCCTCTAGTCCCACTCCATGCTTCCTCCAAGAGCCCCCGGAACCAGCCGACAGAGCGGTGCCTTCGTTTTTCAGGTGCCCCGAGGAGTCAGGATGGCCAGGGGAGCGTGTTCACACCGCTCCCCAGAGTCCCAGCACACAAGGAGTCCTGAACAAGAGTAACCTAATTCCCTAGGCTGCCAATCTAGTAGTCCCCAGCCCGATCCATGCTTCCTCCAAGAGTCCCCAGGACCAGCCACGACGAGCGGTGCCTTCCAGTACTCAGGGGAGTCTAGGACTAGACAGGATTTAGCGGCGGATGGCGCCGTCCCCGGAGGTCCCAGCAAATCAAGGAATCAGAACCTGAACTCCCCCGGCGACCCACTCCATGCTTCCTCCAAGGATGCCCAGGACCAGCCCGACAGAGCGGTGCCTTCCTGGTTACCCAGGGAGTCGGATAGCCAGAGGTGAGCTCACGCCTCGTCCCCAAGAGTCCGCTCAACTAGGAGTCTGAGTCAGGGTGCCTAAAGGCCTAGCTGCCCACCCGAGGTCCAGGGTCGATTCCACGCCACTCCAAGAGCCACCAGGGACCTTGCCACGACTGAGCGGTGGTGCCTTCCAGGGTACTCAGGGTAGTCGGGAAGCTGGCTGAACGCGCGACTAGCGTCGTCAACAGAGTCCCAGAATAGCGAGTAAATCAGACCAGAGCTCGCTAAGTCCCAACCAGTAAGTACGGACGAATACAAGTACCGGAAAGGCGTTTTTCAAACAGGATAAGTAAGGGTTACATTTGGGTCTGAGAAGAAAAAAATTGAAACAGTTAGAGTGACTTGCCTAGGTTCCGGTGCATCCAAGGTCTGTTCCCTAAGCAGAACAGAGGATGTTATGAATTTGGGGGGGTGAAGACTAAAAAAGAACCCAGATAAATGGGAAATGCAGTTTCACGTGTGTGGTTGCGCAATGTGCTGTGAGTGGTGCGAGGCTAAGCCTCTTGGAAAATAGGGCCACGATTGAGGTCTGCCGCCGCTGGACCACCTCCCAGCATGCCATTCCTAAAGGACCAATCGGAGGCCGCTTACTTACCGCCCTGACCGACGAAGGCTGGTTGTTAACACGCTAGGTAGCCCCAGTCCGTCAGTCAGGGTGTAAGCTTCCTTGGTCCCGTCACCGGAGCTAACCGCAACACAGGCAATTAATCAGCAAGCCAATTACAACAATAGCATGAAACAAAATTCTGGGCCTAAAGTCCTAGGAACTCACCCAGGGGATCGCCGAGGTCCCCAGCGCTCCCCGGAATCAACCAAGGGTTTGCCAGAGTTCCTCGCAAAGCAAGATCCCTATGCTAACCTGGATGAGACCCGGCCGAGGGGGGGTTTTCCTGGCTAGCGCCGAGGAGGAACCCGAGCCAGGTCCCAGGTCTTACACCAAGGTCTGGCAAGCCAAAACAAGGTGAGGAAAACAAGAGAGCCCCTGGTCCCATCTCCCATTGAGACCCGGCTGAGCCTCCGGGCGTCCCGGTCCCCCAATGGTAACAAGGCATCAGCACCGCCAGGCGTTGCCTACCAGCACCAAAGGGGTTTGGGAGAAAAGAGAGATCGGTGGCCAGCACCGTTCCCTCGGAGCCCAGCACACCCAGGAAAACCCGAGCCAGGACCCCCAAGGCATCCCCCCAAGGATTGGCAAGCCAAACAAACCAAGGTAAGGAAAACATGGGAGTCCATGGTTCCCATCAGCTAACCCACCCAAATAAAAGCTAGTGAATTAAGCTAATAGCCCAGCAAATTCCGGTGTTTCCATAACACCCGCAAAACCCCAGAATTGCTATATGCTATAAAAAAGCCGAAAGTAAGCAGTTCCCGCAAGTTCCTGTGTTCATACCACCGCTAAACCCCAGGAAATGATCTAGCTATTTTAATACAAAAGATATACAGCAATTTCTGTGTCCCATACACGCACGACCCCCAGTGATTGCTCGTAGTCTTCAGTTAAGAAAAAAGCCAAGGGACGCACCCGTGCAATAGCTATTGATCATGCGTTGAAGACTCGAATTGCCAAAAAACGCTTGTATCGAAGGGCCATCAACGCGACACTGTCATTCACTCATGGTGCGATTTTTCTTTTTCAGTTTAGAGGGGGCGTCAAACAGAAGGGATATTGTTCATGAGCTGTGCCTTGAGGCACGCCCATAAATTCCCAGCATCTTGCAAGCCTCACAAAGTACGGGAAACCATGACCTAGACCCTGTCACCAAATCCATGACCCCCAGCAACAAATCTCCAGACCCCCAACCCACAGCCCGCTGGCGGAGGGGTCCCGTCCCCGAAAGGAGGCTCCCGCCACCAGACTGGAGGATTGGGACCGGCAACCACCCCTTGAGGGAGGGGTTGTCTGTTGAAAATAAATTCTCCATTTAGTTTATTTATTTGGAGACCCAATTAGGAGCTAAAATAGTTCAAACTAGGCCCAATTAAGGGATTAGATCCAAAATTAAGAATCCCAAACCAATAGGAAAACTTTAAGAAAAAGGCAAAGGTAAATAACTGAATAAATCAAAAACCCAGGGCCAAGAGAATAGAGGGGGAAGAAAGAGAGAGAGAGAAAGAGAGAAAAAAAGGAGAGAGAGAGAGAGAGAGAGAGAAAAAAAACAGAGAGAGAGAGAAAGAGAGAAAGAGAGAGAGAAAAAGAGAAAAAGAGAGAGAGAGAGAGAGAAAAAAAACAGAAAGAGAGAGAGAGAGAAAGAGAGAGAGAGAAAAAAAAGAAGGAGAGAGAGATGTGAGAGACGAGGAAAAATACACAAAAAACAGAGAGAGAGAGAGAAAGAGAGAGAGAGAGAGAGAAAGAGACAGAAAAAGAAAAAGAGAAAGAGAGAGAGAGAGAGAGAAAAAAAAGGAGAGAGACAGAGAGAGAAAAAAGAGAGAGAAAAAGAAAGAGAGAGAGAGAGAGAAAAAAGAGAGAGAGAGAAAAAAAAGAGAGAGAGAGAGAGAGAGAGAGAGAAAAAGAGGAGAGAGAGAGAGAGAGGAGAAAAAGAAAAAGAGAGAGAGAGAGAAAAAGAGAGAGAGAAAGAGAGATAGAGAGAGAGAGAGAAAAAAAGGAAGAGAGAGAGAGAGAAAGAGAGGAGAGAGAGAGAGAGTGAGAGAGACAGTAGGGTTAGGTTAGGGTTTTAGGGTTAGGTTAGAGCCAGAATAGGAGAGTGGTTAGGGTTAGGGTTAGGGTTAGGGTTAGATTCCGAATAGGAGGGTGGTTAGGGTTAGGGTTAGGGTTGGGGTTAGGGTTAGGGTTAGGGTTAGGGTTAGGGTTAGGGTTGGGTTAGGGTTAGGGTTGTGGTTAGGGTTAGGGTTAGGGTTGGGGTTAGGGTTAGGGTTAGGGTAGGGTTAGGGTTAGGGTTAGGAGAGAAAAAAGAGAGAGAGAGAAAATAGTGTTAAGTTTAGGGTTCCAGGGTTAGGGTTAGAGCCAGAATAGGAGGGTGGTTAGGGTTAGGGTTAGGGTTAGGAGAGAGAGGGATTTAGGGTTAGGGTTAGGGTTGGGTTAGGGTTAGGGTTGTGGTTAGGGTTAGGGTTGGGGTTAGGGTTAGGGTAGGGTTAGGGTTAGGATTAGGGGTTAGGGTTAGGATTAGGGGTTAGGGTTAGGGCCGGAGGGGGGGCCCTTTTCAGACCCCGTGGCCAGGGCCCCAGTGAGGACCGCCTTGGTACGGACCGGGGCCCGACCGCGGCAGGCAAGCGATAGAGACTAAAAAATTCAGAAATGAATCGGCTAGTTTGTCCCAAGGATCAGTCAACTCAAAGGACTTCAATCAATTCTCAATTCAAACGTCAAATGTCTGTTTGACATAAACTCAAACTCAGGTTCAAGATCGAAACAGTGGTTGCCGGTCTTCTTTAGACCATTAAGATTGTTCGGACAGAGAGGAGTTAAAAAGCCTGAGGTCCATGTTCATCACTCCCGGGTAGTGAACCATATCTAACCTCCTCTTAGGTGAATAATATAATAGCTCTAGGCCACTGTCGTGATCTCTGGGCCATTACTTGTCTATAGTAAGTTACAGAGAAACAGACAAGGGAATCAATGGTATCCAACCCTTGTCACTATCAGACCAAACTATTTTTTTGGGGTTTGCTCCGTTGCACAGGATCAACAAAACTAAGGAGGGAAGGAGCCCGTCAGACAGGAGAAGAGCTTCCAGTGGTCAAAGACCGTGGAGCTAATATCCTCATCGGAGGGGCCCTCCGGTTTTATTGAAAGTGCACAATTTGGAACAAATAAACCAACGATAAACACTTTATCATAAATGGTCAGTAATGATAACAACAACAACAATAACAATCCTATCAACAAAAACAGAATCCAGAACACAATTGAACCCAACCAACTACGTATAACCATCATAGTAAAACCCATAATAATTCTACTACTACTACTACTACTAATAATAATAATAATAACAACAATTAACCCTAAAATACAAGTATACACCTCAAGAAAAAGACCATAAAAAACCTACTCATAACGGTACCACATACATTACATCATCCTAGGAACCAGGTAAGTAAAGTCCTAACAATAACCATCCAATTAACAGGTAAGTAGAACTCAGGTAAGTATAATATAACAGCAAGTAAAGAGAGAGAGAATAAAATACAATCCACTATATGGGATACATCAATATCCAGGCTACGGGGTCCCCTCTCGTTCTGGCCTCTGGGGTATCATACTCCCCAGTCTCATGATCCATTTGCGTTCTGCCTGCGTCTGTTGATCGTCCAGTGTGGGTCACTCTCCAGGGCCATGATGCGGAAGTTGTTTCATGCCATGTTCCGCAAAATGTTATGTACCAGGAGGTAGTTCCCGTTTCCTTCCGGTTCGGATGTTATAGGTAAATATTAGGAGGTCACGGCGATCCCGAAGGGTATTACGTGTTTCTCCGACATACTGCACCCGGCAGAGTCGGCAAGAAATACAATAAACTACATTGGAGGGGCCATGGAGAGTCTGGTGGAATCCGGGTGGAGCTTGCGGGTGGTTGGGATTGGAGACTAGTTTACTCCTGGCGGGGAAGAATCCCCGTTGGTGCGTGGTGCCAGTTGGCCCTAACCAGGAGGTTTCGGAGGTTTGGGTTCTTTTTGTTAGGCTGTGACTATGCGGCAAACCGGCCAGTAAACCGGAATGATTACGCCCTTGTTGTAAAATTAGTCTTAAGGCCCCGATGTCGCAGTCCTGGCCGTGGAGGAAAATGTGGAGATGAGCGGGATTGCTTCTCTTGGCTCTGGACACGAGATTCAGCAGTTAGGTCGGGTCCAGGACCCTACTCCGTAACCGAGGGAGAGAGACCTGGAAGAGCCCCGGCGTCTCAGTACCCTGATAAAGAGTCTGCGAGTGGCCGGGTTCCAGGTCCGCCACGGATGAAGCAATTTAAAAAAAGCAAGAGCTAGAAAGCAGAAGCAACAGAGAAGGGAATAGCAGTAAAAAAAAACAGAGAGCAGGCATTAAAATAAGGCATATCGCCTGATCCTCAGGAGTGTGGGGACCGGACTATACCCTGAAGGTGTGTCTGGGGTGGAAGCTCTTTTGTGGAGGAGGGCGTGTGAGTTGTTGGTTTAAAGAAGACTCGGGTAAGGAGGCTCCCTGTGGTTCGAGAAATCGGGTCCTTAAACACCGTAGTATCTAGAAGTGGATCTCGGGTCTGGGGCGATGGACGGTTTGGACTTTAATGGAGGGGTGGTGACATTAAGTATATCCACAATGTCTGGAATTTGGGTGCAGTGTGGCGTCCAGATTCCAAAATATCGTCCAAGTACGCCAATACACCAGAGGGCGTTTGGGGCATTTTTGAAAGGCCGTTTCTTCCCATTCAGCCATGTAGATATTTGATAGGCTGGGGAAGAACATCTTTCCCATGCTGGTGGCCTTAACCTGTATGGTAGTGTCCCCCATGAATTCAAGTTCATTCCGGGTGAGATTCAGGTGCTGGAGAGTGTAGGAGGGTGCCTGGTCATGGGCTGGTGGCTCTGGTGTTTCCCAGGAGTCGCTCTGACGGCCCCCCATGCCCATGTCCGTCTCTATGTTGGTATAAAGGTCTCCACATCCATTGTGAAGAGGAGGCTGGGTTTCCGTTTCAGGCGGAGTGCTCTCCGCAGTTTGGCCACAAAGTACCGAGGTGTCCCGGTCATGTAAGCTCTGGTGTGAGATCGGACAAGGTCTGCTGTGAGGAAGAAATTTAGGAGTTCCGCCGAGCCATGGACTCACTCCCACAATCGGGGAGTCAATCGGACGGGCCCGGCGGAAATCCTACGGGGATCGGGCCAGGAGGCGGTGGGATTTATGAATTTTTGGGAGAAGATAGAAGTACCTTGGTCGGGATTGGCCTCCTTTCAGGTAGGTCACTTGGGGACTTTTGTGGAGTGAATTTGGCCCTCCACATTTTCCTCCAGAATTTTGGCCAATTTGGGCCTGGGTTTATGGATATATCTGGGGGTTGGCAGTCGTGATAGTAATTGGGCTGTCATTTATTGTATTAGGGCTTCTGGATATAGTCGTTTTCCGTTTTTTATATCCATGATAACCCTCCGCTGAGCTCTTATCCGCCGGTTTAATGACAATGGAAGTCCCGGTGATCGGAAGGTCTTCCAAGGCTGTCAGTTCCGGGTTGTAAGGTTGGCCGGTTCCTGGAGGTGTCTCATGGAATTTAGTAGACTGAATCCAGGTCGGATGTAGGTCAGACAGATCTGGTGGCCAACAGACTGTCCCCGGGGCTCCCATCCAAATGAGATGGAAGGGGAAGGAAAGCTGCCCCCTCCATGTCTGGTTCTGTCCCCATGAGTACATGCCAATTTGGAGACTTCGTATGGTATTCGGGACATCCGCTGCCATCGAGGCTCTGGGAGCTCGAGACCCTGGTTTTAGTGGGGATAAATGATGAGGGCCTTTGCTCAGAAGTTTTAACATCCGCCGTCGATAAATCGGGGGTGGAAAGGTGTACGAAGAGTGCTGAGGTTGACAACTGGGGAATTGGTCAGGAATTAGTTGGGGGTCCACTTCTGGAGGGGTCGGAGCACGTAGCCTACCCTTACCCTATAAAAGCCGCCATATGTCCAAATTGGCCTTGCCGATCCTGGGGTCCAGTGGATATTGTCCTGGCCCGTACAGAACTGCGGGGCCGGGAGGAAGCAGGGGTATTGCTCTGATAGTGTCCTGATTAAATTATTAAGGTCACCGGAATATTTCGTTGGGACGCCCAGGGGAGCCTGCTGGGAGGTGTTGATAAGAGGGATGTAAGAATGGGTAGCATATGGGAAGGTAGCCCTGGCGGACCCCAACATTCCCCTGACCTTGTCCTGAAGGACATCGGCAGGCGGGAGTCCTGTCGTTTAAGACCAAATGACATAATTTGGTTTGTACCTCACGCCGTGGGGTGGTTGGGGGTTTTTTGCGCAAGATGTGGGTAGCATGTGACAGCCTGGCCCCCCCGGTAACAGTACACCTGGATCTGACTGTCCCGAATGGGTGCAGCCTGGCCAGGTTGGAGTCACCGATCATAAGAGGGCCGTGTGGGACGCAGGCTTCCAGTTTGATTTTTTTCCCTTTTGTCCCGTGGGATGCTCGTGTTTAGTGTAGAGGGGGGCGGTGTCTGCCTTGTCTTAATCTGTTGGATAGCATTGCAATCGTGACCACCACGTGGTGTAGAAGGGGTGGGACCGTTCCCCATCTTAAGCAAATATTCCTGGGTTGGGGGGTGGAGATAGCCAGTGGCTGGTTCGTGAGCAGAGAGCGTTGTATCCGCGCTATCTCGGATATTGTGGAGGAGGATGGGGTCTGGTCCCACCGGGAAAGGGGGATCGTCACGACAGTCATGGTGTAAGTGGTGGGGACTGTGTTAAATGGGTCCCAGAGCAGGTAATTAACCTTGGGGCGTCTGAGTTGATCCCCGTCGCAGTTTCTGGAATGACCGGCAGAGGCGTGTTAGAGTGGACCGTCTGTCTGCGCCGTTTACAGGAGATTGTGGAATGGGAGTTAATAATCACGGGCCCCAGGGACGGGGGCTACCGGGTTCCGGGTTTTATGTACATGGTGGACTTGTTTTCCGGGACCAGCGGTCTGCGGTTGCGTGGAGCGTTTTCTTGTGTTTTTTAGCGGCATGTTTGTCCATGCGTTTGTTGAGGTGACAAATTCAATGTAAGCCCAGGCTATGTATTTCGCCCATGACCTTACCTGGAACCGCTGGCGGTAGTATGGGGGGCCGAATCGGCTCTGGGCCCAAGGAAAGGGCCGTGGGCCAGGCATCTCCGCATTGGTTTGCTGTGGGAGAGTGGCGAGGGTTATCTCTAAGGCGGGCGATCACCCGTGTAAAGTGGTTGACCAGGAGTGCAAGGGCCCGCCCGGGTCCAGTCAATATGCTAAATCCTGAAGACTGTTACAGTAGATCTTGGCTTGGTCGAGTTGGGTGGGAAGTGCGACCGGACCAAACGGCGGTAGGTTTTGGTGGGAGAGGGCTCAACCACTTATTGGTTGGTCATCGAAGGTTGTCGAGTTGATTGTTAGGCTCTAAGCAACTTGTAGACAGTACGTTGCGAGATGTTGGTGTCCCCGTTGTGGGGCGTCAGCAGCCATGATCTCGTCTATATGGCAAACTATGGAGACAGAGGACAAGGGCTTGCTGTTAGAAAGTCCCCTTTAATGTTCTTTTTCAAAGTTGCTCTATATCAATTTCGTCCACTTAAGAAATTATTTAGGAGTTATTTTAAAATTCCTTGTCCTAAAGTTAATTATTCAGGCCAGACCTTAGAACTAGGTGGTGGAAACAGTGATCCTTCGCACGCACCTCGCAGTTCAGAGGAAGAGTAAAAGTAAAAACAGATTGGATCGGTAAGGTGTGTTTCCAACACTCACTTCCCATCCATTAGAAAAGGACAGTGGAATGAGGGGAGCAGCACCAGGAGACCCGGCCACCGCTCCAGGTCGAGCGAACTCGACCCCCCGCCTCAAGTCCCACCGAAATAAAGGAAGGTATTGACAGGAGGAAACCCCAGCTGAGAAAGGCTGATCCCGCCGGGGTTCCTCAAGGAAATCGGGGGACCCATGGGAAATGCCCGCATTTCAACCATAGGACCCCGTCTAAGGGAGATCACATAGCATCTATAGGTACCCGAGTAGTCCGAGGCACTGGCTGGCTAGGGGAAATTAAACCTTTCTCGATGCCGCACCCTGGGCTGCCAAGTGACTCACCCAGTTTGGGGTAGTGCGGCAAAGGTATGGCACGGGCCGACGCATGTCACTCAGGGTCCTTCAACTATATCGTGGTCCGGAAACAGAATCGTGAAGATGAAGCGAGGCACGTGTCCAGGCCACCCCACCACTAGGTAAGTACAACTTAACGGTAAGTATGGTTTTAGGTTAGTGTCTATTAATCATCCGGCCGCTGGTCAGAGATCCAAGACCCGCGCCCAAGGGGAGAGTATATAAGAGAACAGCAAAGTTTAAGTGAGAATCCGGGGAACAATCCCAGGCCAGGCCAAGGGCTGCTTCCAGGTCAGGCCGAGCCCGACCCCCCGCCGTACTCTCACCGAAATGCAGGTGAAGTGTGACTAGAAGATCAAGGATCTCAGTCACTTCGATAGGAGGAACCCAGAAGCGGTAAAGAACCCGGGAGATGTCAACACCTTCCCGTCGGGCTCTGCAGGTCCTCAAGCGGAAACGGAGTTAGGTGGGAGATGCATCGCATTTCAACCACCAGCCTCCCCAGATAGGAAGGATACACAGCGTCGCAAGGATCCGAGTCATGACCCATGTACTACGAAATCCCTCTGCCATGTTAGCATCCGAAAGGGAGAATTAGGAGGAGGGAGGAGAGAGCTAGGCGCAAGTCAGGGATGTCCTAAGATAGAATACACCTGTCTATGAAACTTAAGTATTGATCTACTCCCTATAATCGTTGTCATTTATAAATATTATTCTAAAGTTGTTTAATTCAGAAACTCTAGGTTTTAAGTCGGAGTAAGCCCCCGGACCCCTTAAGGGAGAGCTAAGTGGGGAAAAAAACGATACTTAAGGGGGGAACGGAGAAGGAACCAAGTCCATTCAGATCCCGAAGGTAGGTTATAACGAAAGTAAATCTAAACCCGCCTAACCTATTTAGAGCTATTTTAAGGTCCTATTTTAGGTTGGAGTCTTAAACTAAGATAAGCTGGCGTGGATTGTGGAACACATCATCAGTAGTGAACCTCAGGATCATCGGGCGTTTCGGCCATTACCACCAGACACCCTCACCCAAGGACGGCCCAGCCAGGATTGATCAGGTCCTGGAGTGTGTTCCATAGCCAATTGGCGCAATGTTTTGAGGTTTAAAGGTTTTAAGGATCGCTGCTACCATACGTTGGAGTGCGTCTACGGAGAAGGAGAACCGTCACGTCAGATAAGTAAGTACTCAGACCCAGACTAGGTTAAGGTAAGTGTACTAATGTAGCAAAGCGGGCGTCTATTTTAAGCTCACCTAGCCGATTACCAGGTAAGTATTGTAGCTGAGCCTACCCCAAAAGGAGGAGGGAACCAAGTTCCCCCCTTCACACCTAACCCGAAGCCCACC
>NC_061775.1:29076755-29079255 GCF_022458985.1 Mugil cephalus
ATTCATCGTTTTTTTATTTTTTAAGTTGATTTTTGAGTTTTTATTAATAGATAACAAAGGCTACATTAAAAAAAGATCGTGCAACGAGCTACAATGAGCCGTTTTTGGGCTCGTGATGAGGAGGGGTGGACCACGGTCTCCTACGGGAGGCGTGGCCGCCCCCAGCCAACGTTTTGGGACCGGGGGCGAGGGGGACACCGCGGGATGGACCGTGCACGTCCTGCTTTCAACAGGAGGCAGGTTCAGTACCCTCCCCCTAACCCTGACCCCTAACCCCTAACCCTAACCCCTAACCCTAACCCCTAACCCTAACCCTAACCCTAACCCTAACCCCAACCCTAACCCTAACCCTAACCCTAACCACCCTCCTATTCGGAATCTAACCCTAACCCTAACCCTAACCCTAACCACTCTCCTATTCTGGCTCTAACCCTAACCCTAAAACCCTAACCCTAACCCTACTGTCTCTCTCTCTCTCTCTCTCTCTCCTCTCTTTCTCTCTCTCTCTCTTCCTTTTTTTTCTCTCTCTCTCTCTCTATCTCTCTTTCTCTCTCTCTTTTTCTCTCTCTCTCTCTTTTTCTTTTTCTCCTCTCTCTCTCTCTCTTTTTTCTCTCTCTCTCTCTCTGTTTTTTCTCTTTCTCTCTCTCTCTCTTTCTCTCTCTCTCTGTTTTTTTCTCTCTCTCTCCCTTTTTTTTCTCTTTCTCTCTTTTTCTCTCTCTCTCTCTCTCTCTTTTTTTCTCTCTCTCTGTTTTTTCTCTCTCTCTCTCTCTCTCTGTTTTTTTTCTCTTTCTCTTTCTCTCTCTTTCTCTCTTTCTCTCTCTCTCTCTTTTTTTTCTCTCTCTCTCTCTGTTTTTCTCTCTCTCTCTCTCTCTCTCTCTTTTTTTCTCTCTCTTTCTCTCTCTCTCTCTCTTCCCCCTCTACCTACGCCTTCTCTACCCTGGGTTTTTGATTTATTCAATTTATTTACCCTTTGGCTTTGTCTTAAAGGTTTTCCTATTGGTTTGGATTCTTAATTTGGATCTAATCCTTAATTGGGGCCTAGTTTGAACTATTTTAGTTCCTATTTGGGTCTCCAAATAAATAAACTAATGGAGATTTATTTTCAACAGACAAACCCTTCCCCAGGGGGGTGGGTTGCCGGGTCCCAATCCTCCATTCGGTGGCGGAGCCTCCTTTCGGGGGACGGGACCTCCCACAGCGGGCTGTGGGTTGGGGGTCTGGAGATTTTTGCCGGGGGGTCATGGATTTGGTGACAGGTCTAGGTCATGGTTTCCCGTACTTTGTGAGGCTTGCAAAGGATGCTGGGAATTATGGGCGTGCCTAGGCACAGCTCATGAACATATCCCTACTGGTTGACGCCCCCTCTACGAAAAATCGCACCATGAGTGAAATGACTGTGTCCGTTGATGCCCTCGATACAGCGTTTTTGGGCAATTCGAGTCTTCACGCTTGATCAAAGCTATTGCACGGGTGAGTCCCTTGGCTTTTTTTCTTAACTTAAGACTACGAGCAATCTCTGGGGTCGTGCGGTGTATGGGACACAGAAATTGCTGTTTATCTTTTGTTTTTAAAATAGCTAGAGCATTTCCTGGGTTGTGCGGTGTATGGAACACAGGAACTTGCTGGGGAACTAGCTTACTTTAGCTTTTTATAGCATAGAGCAATTCCTGGGGTTTTGCGGTGTATGGAAACACAGGAATTTGCTTGGGATTTTAGCTTAATTCACTAGCTTTTATTTGGGTGGGTTAGCTGATGGGACCAGGGACTCCCTTGGTTTTCCTTACCTGGTTTTGGCTTGCCAATCCTTGGGGGGATACCTTGGGGGTCCTGGCTCGGGTTCCTGGGTGTCTGGGGCTCCGGGGGACGGTGCTGGCCACCGCTCTCTCTGGTTCTCCCAACCCCTTTGGTGCTTGGTAGGCAACGCCTGGCGGTGCTGATCCTTGTTACCATTGGGGGGACGCCCCGGAGCTCAGCCGGGTCTCATGGGAGATGGGACCAGGGGCTCTCTTGGTTTTCCTCACCTTGGTTTTGGCTTGCCAGACCTTGGGGGGAGACCTGGGGGGTCCTGGCTCGGGTTCCTCGGCGCTAGCCAGGAACTCGGCCGGGTCTCATCAGGTTAGCATAGGGGGATCTTGCTTTGAGGAGCTCTGGCGAACCCTGGTTGATTCCGGGGAACGCTGGGGACCTCGGCAGATCCCCGGGGTGAGTTCCTAGGACTTTAGGCCAGAATTTTGTTTCATGCTATTGTTGTAATTGCTTGCTTGATTGATTGCCTGTGTTGTGGTGCTCCGGTGACGGGGACCAAGATGCTTCACCCTGACTGACCGGACTGGGGCTACCTAGCGGTGTTAACAACCAGCCTTCGTCGGTCAGGGCGGTAAGTATGCGGCCTTCCAGATTGGTCCATTAGGATGGCATGCTGGGAGGTGGTCCAGGGCGGCAGGACCTCAATCGTGGCCCAATTTTCCAAGAGGCTTAGCCTCACCACTCACAGCCCATT
>NC_061775.1:29084255-29100386 GCF_022458985.1 Mugil cephalus
GATGACCCCATTTCAATACACACGGACTCCTCTGGGAACCATCTGAGAAACAATCAACCCATATCTCTAGCAGCCATCGTTCCCGCCTTGAAACAAGCCTACATCAAACACAGCACGCGCAAACCCAGAATATTTTAAGTCTTAACTTGATCCAAAACCCAATCCGAGGACCCCTTAATCCCTAACCCCTTCCCACCCCCTTTCCCTAACCCTAACCACTTCCCCTAACCCTAACCCCTTTCCCACCCCCTTTCCCTAACCCTAACCCACTTCCCCTAACCTTTCCCTTTTCCCCTAACCCTAACCCTAACCCCTTCCCCTAACCCCTTTCCCTAACCCTAACCCCTTTCCCACCCCCTTTCCCTAACCCTAACCACTTCCCCTAACCCTAACCCCTCCCCTGACCCCTTTCCCTAACCCCAACCCCTTCCCCACCCCCTTTCCCTAACCCTAACCTATCCCCCTTCCCCTATTCCTAACCCTAACCCCAATAGGGGACTTACCTATAAACACATTTATTCTTCCACCTGGAAAACAAAAGAAAAAAACATTATAAATAATTCATAATATCATAAAACCATCATAATACTTACCTTCGAGCACAAAGAGCTCCAAAATGGCTTGATTTCATACTTACCTCATAATCTAAACAAGAAATACTTTAAAAACTGTATATACTCTATTAAAAACTATTAAAAACTGTATATACTTCATTTAAAACTATTAAAAACTAGTTAAAATACTTTATAGACAAATTGTGGTTAAAAACAGATGCAATTTTATGTAATTCATTAGTTTTATACGTTCAGTCTAAAATCTAGACGACCGAGAGACTCATTTCAGTTAAGCACTATAACAGCGACATTTTACGTTTTCAATTCATTTGGCTTCAGATGCTCGCAGAGGAAGGTCGCATCGCTCCCTGCTCGCTTTTTTTTTTTTTTTTTGATTTTGGAGGACCAATTTTGATTGGCTGCGTTATTTATACCCCACCCACAGTTTTGGAGGGTACCTTCCTTAGTTATTTGTGTTGTTTTAAACAAAAAACTTTAAAAACAAACTACAAAATGACAAAAACAAAACGTTTCCCGAGGGGTTTGGACGGAGGGCACCCTGTAGTATGGCCCGTGCACCTCCCGGGCCCCCTAAGGAGGGCTACGGGTTCAGTTCCCTCACCTAACCCCTAACCCTAACCCTAACCCTAACCCTAAACCCTAACCCTAACCCTAACCCTAACCCTAACCGTCCTTGGGTGAGGGTGTCTGGTGGTAATGGCCGAAACACTCGATGATCCTGGGGTTCACTACTGATGATGTGTTCCACAATCCACGCCAGCTTATCTTAGTTTATGACTCCGACCTGAAATAGGGTTTAAAATAGTTCTAAATAGGTGAGGCGATAAGACCTGTCTCCGCGGGGCTTGCCCCCGGGCCCGTTTCGGGGGGGTTTTTATCCCCCTCTCCGTTCCCCTTTAAAATTCCCCCCCTTTCCCCAATCCTTAATTTTTGGTTCCGTCTCCCCGGTCTCGGAGTTTTCCGGGACTTCCCGCCTTGCCCCCCTTTCTCCTCTCTCCTAATCCCCCTTTCCCGGATGCTGAAAACCGGGGGGGGGAACTGTAGTACAGGGGTCATGGCTGGGACCCTTGCGAGGGTTGTTTCCTTCCTGTTTACGGGGGGGTGGTTGAAAGGGGGTGCGCCCCCCCCGGGTTTTGGTCTCCGTTTTCCGTTTTGAGGACCTGTGGCGCTCGTTGGGCTTGGGGACTTTCCCCGGGGTTTCTGGCGCCTTTGGGGTTTCCCTCCTTGGTGTGGCCCGGGGGATCTTTGATTTTCCGGGCGCACTCAGCTTTATTTCGGTGGGTTTTCCCCGGCGGGGGGGTCGGGTTTCGCCTGACCGGAAAAGGGACTGGGCCGGGCCCGGGGGAATTTTTTCCCCGGACCCTTACTTCCATTTTTTACTGGTCTCCCTTCTCTTTCTCTCTTCTTTTGGGCGGGGGGTCTTTGATCTTTTTCCCCCCCATTGGACTGTTTTTATGTTGGGGGGCTGATGTCCTTTGCCTTGGGGTGTGCCTACTTTGGGGGGATTCCGGGGACGCTTTTTCCTAAATTTTCATCTTCAGATTTTTTTTCCCCGTCCCCCAATATAGTTAAAAGGACCCTGGTGCCCATGCGTCGGCCAGTGCCATACCTTTGCTGCACTACTAAAAAAACTGGGTGAGTCACTTGGCACCCCGGGGGCCCAGCATGAAAAAGGTTTTAAATTTTTCCCCAAAACCCAAAACCCCTAAACCCTAACCCTAACCCTAACCCCAAACCCCCTAACCCAAAACCAAACCCCCCTAACCCCAAACCCCTAACCCTAACCCCTAACCCAAACCCCCCAAACCCCCAAAACCCTAACCAACCCTAACTCTCCTGCTCGGGGCCCTTTCCCAAACCCCTCCCCCAAACCCTAACCCTGACCCTGACCCCTAACCCAAACCACTCTCCGCTCGGGCCCAAAAACCCTAACCCTCCCCCCCCAACCCCCTAACCCTCCCCCCAAACCCCAAAACTTTTAAAACCCAAACCCCCTAACCCAAATCTTTTTCCCTTTCCCCCCCCCCCCAAACCCCAAACCCAACCTCCTGCTCTGGGCTCTAACCCTAACCCCAACCCCCACCCCTTTCCCCTTTAACCCAAAACCTTTTTTGGGGGGGCCCCCAGGACCTTTAGGGTTTGCTTTTGCCCTGGTCCCTTTCTGTTTTCCTTTTTTGAGCCTTATTTTAGCTTTTTTTGGTTTCCCGGGCTGGGTTCTCCATTTAAAATTAAAGCAATGGAGTTTAAAGTTTTGAACATCCCCCCTTTCCCCCCCGGGGGCTTTGGGGTGTCGGTCCAAAGCCCTTTTCCGGTGGGTGGCTGAGCCTCCTTTTGGGTTTGGAAAGGGGACCTCCCACAGCAACTGGGGGTTGGGGTTTTTTTAGATTTGAATTTTCCCGGGAAAAGTCTGTTTTTGACATTTAGTTTGGGTCAGGGTTTCACTTGTTTTTAGGGTTTTAAACGGGGAAAGGCGGGGAGTTAGGGCTGTTTATGCACAGCTCTTGAACATATCCCAAAAGGTTTACCCCCCACAACTCCGGGGGATGCACCTTTGGATTAAACCGGGCCCCGTTTACCCCCCTTTGCCAGCGTTTTCGGAAATTTGAGCCCTTCAGGGTTTGGGTTTAAAAAGTTTTGAACGGGCATGTTTTTTGGGGCTTTTTTTAAAACGGGGAAACTAGGGGCAAAATCTCTGAGGTCGTGGGGGTTTAGGGGCACGGAGAGGTCGTTTTTTTTTTTTTTTTAAAATATAGCTAGAGCATTTCCTGGAGTTTTGGGGGTTTTATGGAACACGGGTTTTTGCTGTGGGAATTAGCTTCCTTTTATTTTTTTATATTTTTAGAGAAATTTCCGGGGGTTTTTGGCGGGGGAAGGAACACAGGAACTTGCTGGGTTTTTAGCTTAGCTTGCTAGCTTTTCTTTGGGGGGGTTTTAGTGAGGGGAAACCGGGGCCCCCCTTGGGTTTTTTTTTTTCCCTTGGGGTTTGGTTTGGCCAACCCTTTGGGGGGTTGCCTTGGGGGGTCCTGGCTTGGGTTCCTTGGTGTCTGGGGCCCCGGGGAACCGGTGCTGGTAAACCCCCTTCCTCTGGTTCTCCCAACCCCTTTGGTGCTGGGTGGGAAACCCGTTTGGCGGTGCTGATCCTTTTTTCCCTTTGGGGGGATCCCCGGAGCTCGGGTGGGTCTCAGGGGGGAGGGTGACCGGGGGCTTCTTGGTTTTTCCTTTCCCTTTGGGTTTTTTGGCCCTTGCCAACCCTTGGGGGGTTCCCCTTGGGGGCCGGGGGCCTTTTTTCCCTTTGGGGCGCTACCCCGGGGCATGGCCAGGTAAAAATCAGGTTGACGGAAATTTAGCTTAGTTGGGGGATTCTGGCTTTGGGTTTCTCTGGCGAATCCGGGATGGTTTCCGGGGGTTTGGCGGTTTTTGTTGCGTGGGTGTGTCCCGGTGACGGGGGGCCCGAGACCTTCCCCCGACTGACCCCCTGGGGCTCCCTACGGTGTTAACAACCGGCCCTTTCGTGGGTTTCGGGGCGGGGGGTTTACGAAATGCGGCCTTCCAGTTTGGGCCCATTAGGAGGGCCCATGCTGGGAGGTGGTCCGGGGGCGGCAGGACCTTTAAATTCGGGGCCCCCAATTTTTCCCAAGGGAGGTTTAGCCTCCCCACTCACGGCCCATTGCACCCCCCCAAAACACGGGGAACCCGGGCTGTCCCACTTATCGGGGTTTTTTTTTAGTTTTCACCCCCCAAATTTCACATCCCCCCGTTCTGCTCGGGGAAAGGGGCCCGTGGATGCACCGGGACCTGGGTTTAGTGGGGTTTTCTAACGGGTTTTCAATTTCTCCGGTTTCTCCCCCATGTCCCCCTTATTTTATAGCGGGGTTTCCTTTCCCGGGTTTTACGGGGTTGGATTTAGGGGCCCTCTGGGCGGGTTTCTTGCTTTTTTCGGGGAACTCGGGGGGGAGGGCGCGGGTCGCCGCCCCCTCCAGCTACCCTGACTCCCTGGGTACGGGGAAGGAAAACCGCTCGGTCCTTTGGCTGGTCCTGGTGGTTTTTGGGGGGAACTTGGAATCAAACCCGGGATTTTCGGTTTTAAAGGGGTTGGGGTTTTTGTATTTTACTTTTTTGGGCCGGGGGGACCCGGGGGGGGTGAGAATCCCAAATAGGTCGCCTGTTTCGGCAAACTTTCATGTTTCCCTTTTAAACCTAGTCTGGGTCTGATTTACTTGTTTCACCCCTTTTCCCCAAAGTCGGTTACCGCGAAAATTTAAAACATTTTTAAACCCTTGAACATTGCCCAAATTTGGGCTATGGAAACACCTCCCAGGACCTGATAAACCCGGGCTGGGCCGCCCTTTTGGGTGGGGGGTGCCCTGGGGGGTAAGGCCCGGGAAACACTCGTATCCGGGGGTTTCACTACTGAGATGTTTTTTTCCCAATCCACGCCAGCTTATCTTATTTTATGCCCTCCGACCTGTTTGGTTTTTTAAAAAATTTCTAAATGGGTTTGAGGCAAATTTGGAACCTTTGTCTCCGGGGGGGTTTTCCCCCCCCCGGGGGGGACGTTTGGGGGCGGGGTTTTTGCCCTTTTCCTTTCCCCCTTTTAAAATTTCCCCCTTTCCCCAAACCCTTTAAATTTGGGTTTCCGTCGCCCGGTTCCTGGGAGTATCCGGACTTGCCCCTTCTCCCCGCCCTTTTCTCCTAAGTCTCCCTTTCGGATGCTGAAAACCGCGGGGGGGTTCTGTAGTAAAAATGGGTCAGGGTTTGGATCCTTGCGCTTTGGGGGTTTCCTTCCTGTTTACGGGGCCGGGGGTTTGAAATGGGGTGCTTTTCCTGCTGGTCTCCGTTTCCCCGCTTGGGGACCTGTGGCGCCGGGGGGCGGGTGCGGAAACCCCCCGGGGGTTTTTCTGGCCCCTTTTGGGGTTCCTCCGGTCTGTGTGGCGGGGAACCTTTGATTTTCCCGGGCCCCACTCAGTCTTTATTTGGGGTGGATTTTCCCGGGGGGGGGTCGGGTTTGGGCCTGCCTGGAAGGGCCCGGGGGGCCGGGCCCCTGGGATTTTTTTTCCCCGGGATCTTCCCTTAAATTTTACGGGTCTTTTTCTCTTTCTCTCTTCTTTTGGGGCGCGGGTTTTTAAAATCTCTGACCGTCATTGGGACTGTTATTATGTTGGGGGCCTGATGTGCCTGCTTGGGTTGTGCCTATTTTGGGGGGGATTTTTCCGGGACGCTTTCCCCTCATTCATCTTCACGATTTTTTTTCCCGATCCGCAATATAGTTAAAGGACCCTGAGGGGACATCGTGGGCCAGTGCCATACCTTTGCTGCACCCCCAAAAACTGGGTGAGTCACTTGGCAGCCCGGGGTGCAGCTTTCGAAAAAGGGTTTTAAATTTTTCCCCTAAAACCACCGTGCCTGGGGCCCAACTGGGGTCCTTGTGATGCTAGGGACCCCCTGTAGCGGGGTCCTATGGTTGAAATGCGAGCATTTCCCAGGGGGTCCCTCTTTTTTTTTTGGGGGGCCTCCAGGGGGAACGGGTCTCTCCCTGCTGGGGGTTCCCCCTGTCTTTCCTTCCTTTGTTTCGGGGGTTTCCTCGGGGGGGGAGGTTTTTTTCCCGCCCGACCGGGGGCCCGGGGGTTTTGGGGTTTCCCACTGCTGCTTTTCCTTTCGTTCCATTTCACTTGGCTAGGGGATGTGACAATGGGGTGTGAATATGCGCCCTTGTCTGTTCCCTGTTTTGCCTCCCTCCCCCCCTTTTTGGGTGCGTGCTGGGTTTTCCCCTTCGGTGGGGGGGTCCTGAGGTTTGCCGTCCCTTTTATTTGTCTTACCGGCCCCCCGGGCTTGATCCGGATGCGGGCCCCCTATGGACCCACCCGGGGCCTCCCCCACCCGGGGCTTTCGCCCCAACCCGCGGCTTTGGGCCCCCGAACCCCCTTGCCCCCAAACCGTCCCCCCCCTCCCCCCTAACCCTGGCCCAAACCCCTTTAACCTAACTCTCCTGCTCGGGGCCCCCCCCTTTAACCCCTCCCCTAACCCAAACCCGGCCCCTTGACCCCTAACCCTAACCCTCCCTGCTCTGGCCCTAACCCCAAACCCCCTTTTCCCCTAACCCAAACCCCCTCTCCCCTAACCCAAAATCTTCTAACCCAAACCCAAAAACCAAAAATTTCTTTTCCCTTTTCCCCCCCTCCCCAAACCCAAAACCAAAATTCCTTTTTTTTTTTCCTGCTCTGGCTCTAACCCTAACCCAAACCCCCCACCCCTTTTTTCCAAACCCCTTTAAATTTTTGGGGGGGCCCTCGGGAATCCTTTGGTTTTGGCTTGTGCCCTGTCCCTATCTGATTCCTTTTTGAGCCTTTTTTTATGCTTTTTTGGTTTCCCTGGCATTTTCTCCATTTAAATTTTAAGCTAAGGGAGATTATTTTTGAACGGGAAAACCCCTCCGCCCGGGGGCTTTGGGGTTTGTCAGGTCCGGCCTTTCCGTCGGGGGCCCTGAGCCCCCTTTTGGTGGGGGGAAACCTCCCACAGAGACTGGGGGTTGGGGTTTTTTTTAGGTAAATTTTTTCCCCGGGAAAAGTATGTTTTTTGACAGTTGGGTTTGGGGTCAGGGTTTAAACTTGTTTTTAGGGTTTGTTACAGGGGAATGCGGGGATTTTTGGGGCGTTTTTTTAATGCACAGTCATAAACCCAAAATCCCGAAAGGTTTACGCCCCCCTTTTCCGAGGATGCACCGTAAAGTTAAAGGGCCCGGGCTCGTTTCCCCCCTTTGCACACGTTTTCGTGGCAATTTGAGTTTTTCACGTTTTTTTTTTACAGCTTTGCCGGGCATGTCCCTTGGTTTTTTTCCCAAAACGAAGACAAAACGGGCGTTCTCTGGGGGCGTGCGGTGTAGGGGGCAGGGAGATTTTTTTTTTTATCTTTTTTTTTTAATATGCTAAGCTTTTTTCCTGGATTTTGCGGTGTATGGAACACGGGAATTTGCTGGGGAATTAGCTTCCTTTATTTTTTTTTAATTTTAAAGGCATTTCCGGGGTTTTTGGGGTTTTGAAAGGAAAAACGGGAAAACTTGCGGGGATTTTAGTTTTGCTTGCTAGCTTTTCTTTGGGGGGGTTTTTGGGTGATGGGGCCCCGGGGCTCCCTTGGTTTTTTTTTTCCTTGGTTTTGGTTGCCAATCCTTGGGGGGTTGCCTTGGGGGTCCTGGGGGGGGTTTCCCTTTGGTTTTCTGGGGCCCCAGGAGACGGTGCTGGTAAACCGCTTCCGGGGGTTTTCCCCCAAACCCCTTTGGGTGCTGGGTGGGGCAACCCTTTGGGGCGGTGCGATCCTTGTTGCCATTGGGGGATCCTGGGGGCTCAGCGGGTCTCGGGGGGATTGACGGGGGGCTCTTTTGGTTTTCCCTTTTCCCTTTGGGTTTTGGGGGCCCTTTTCCCCCCAAAATCCGGGGGGGGTTGCCTTGGGGCCCTGGCCTTGTTCCTTTGGGCGCTACCCGGGGAGCAGGGCCCAAGGTCCATCAGGTTGACAGGACCAAAGCTTAGCTTAGGGGATTTTGGTTTTCCCGGTTCTCTGGCGAATCCTGGAGGGCCCTTCCGGGTTGGCGGGTTTTGGGTGTTTGTGGGTGGGGCCCGGTGACGGGGCCGAGACGCTTCCCCCTTGATTTTTTTTTTTGGGGGGGGGGGGGGGGGGGGGGGGGGGGGGGGGGGGGGGGGGGGGGGGGGGGGGGGGGGGGGGGGGGGGGGGGGGGGGGGGGGGGGGGGGGGGGGGGGGGGGGGGGGGGGGGGGGGGGGGGGGGGGGGGGGGGGGGGGGGGGGGGGGGGGGGGGGGGGGGGGAGGGGGGGGGGGGGACGGGGGGGGGGGGGGGGGGGGGGGGGGGGGGGGGGGGGGGGGGGGGGGGGGGGGGGGGGGCTTAAACCTAGCGGTGTTAAAAACCCGGCCCTTTTCCGTGGGTGGGCCGGTAAAGTATGGGGCCCTTCCCAATTGGCCCTTTTGGAGGGCATGCTGGGGGGTTTTGGTCCGGGGCGGCAGGCCCCTTAATCGGGGCCCCCCCAAATTTTCCCAAAGAGGTTTACCTCACCCCCGGGGGGCCCATTCCCACCCAACAGGGGGAAATTCTGGCGCCCCCATTTAAAATCGGGGGTTTCTTTTTATTTTTTCCCCCCCCCCAAATTCCATCCTCCCGGTTCTGCTCGGGGAAAAGGGCCCGTGGGGCCCCGGGCCCTGGGTTTTAGCCCGGGTTCTAATGGTTCAATTTCCCCGGTTTTTTCGGGACCCAATGTAACCCTTATTATAGCGGGTTTTCCCTTTTTCCTTTTGGACGGGGTTTGGGATTGAGCGGCTCTGGGGGGATTTCTGCTGTTTTTGGGGACCTGGGGGGAGGGCGCGGGTCGCCGCTCCTCCAGCTTTCCTAAACCCCCTGGGTACGGGGAAGGGGCACCGCTCTGTCGGGCTGGCCCGGGGGCTCTTGGGGGAAGCATGGAATCGCCCGGGCCCCGGGTTACGGTGGGGTTTTGTATATCTTACTGCTTCCCGGGTGTTGGGGCGGGGTGACATCCAAATGGGTCGCCTGTTGGGCAAACTTTTATTTTTTCCTTAACCTAGTCGGGGGTCTGAGTACGTTTTTAACCCCCCAAAGTGGGGTTAGTCCGCGATACTTAACATTTTTAAACCTTGAACATTGGCCAATTGGCTATGGAAACACTCCCAGGACCGGGTTTCAATCCTGGCGGGGCCCCGTCCTTGGGTGAGGGGCTGGGGGTAATGGCCGAAACACCCGATGACCCGGGGGTTCATATGATGATGTGTTCCACAATCCACGCCACTTACTTATTTTAAAGATTTCCGCCCTGAAAAAAAGGGTTTTTAAAATATTCAAAAATAGGTGAGGTTTTTAAGACCGGTCCCGTTTGGGGTTTTTTGTCCCCGGGAAAAACTTGTGGGCGGGGTTTATGCCCTCCCTTTTCCCCTTTAAAATTACCCCTTTTCCCAACCCTTTTAATTAGGGTTTTCCGTCTGCCCGGTCTGGGAGTATCCGGGACTTGCGCCTTGCTCCCCTCTCCTCTTCCTAAGTCCCCTTTGGGATGCTGACACCGCGGGGGGGTTTCTGTAGTACTTGGGTCAGGCCGGACCCTTGCGACGTTGTGTACCCTTTCCCTTTTTCGGGGGCCGGTGGTTGAAAGGCGGGCGTTTCCTGCGGGGTTCCGATTCCGCTTGGGGCCCTGGGGGCGCTCGTTTGGGCATGGTGGGGAACATCCCCTGGGTTTTTCTGGCCCCTTTGGGTTCCTCCTTCGGGGGTGGGGGGGATCTTTGATTTTGGGGCGCACTCATTTTTTTTTTCGGTGGGATTTTCCGGGCCGGGGGGTCGGGCTCGCCTGACCTGGAAGGGCCGGGGCCGGGCCTGGGACTGTTCCCCCGGATCTTACTTCATTTTTTCTGGGTCTCTCTTCTCTTTCTCTCTTTCCTTGGGCGGGGGTTCTTTGTCTCGGACCTTTCATTTGGGACGGTTTTTAAATTTTGGGGGGCTGATGGGCCGGGCTTTTGGGATGTGCCTATTTTTTTTGGGGGGGGGATTTTTCCGGGACCATTCCTCACTTCACTTCACATTTTTTTTCGTCCGAAATTATGGGTTGAAGAAACCCCTTTAAATTTGCCCTTTGCGTGGGCCAAAGTAAAACCCCTTTTGGCTGCACTACCCCAAAAAATGGGTGAGTCACTTGGCACCCCGGGGCAGCATCGAAAAGGTTTTAATTTCCCCTAACCCTAACCCAAACCCCCAAACCCCCAACCCCAACCCCCAACCCAAACCCAAACCCCAACCCTAACCCTAACCCCAACCCTAACCCAACCCCTTTTAAACCCAAACCCCTAACCCAAACCCAAACCCCAAACCCCCTTAACCCCCCAACCCCAAACCCCAAACCCCCTAACCCAAACCCCTAACCCTAACCCAAACCCAACCTTGGGGTTTGCCCAAACCCCTTTAAACCACCCCAAACCCCCTTACTTTAATTTTAACCCCAAAATTTTTAAGGGGTAGTTTTCCCCAAACCCCCTAACCCCCCAAACCCCCTTAGTTTTAAAATTTTAACCCAAAACCTCATAGTTGATCCTAACCCTAAACATTCAAACCCTTTATGTTTTCATTGAACCCTAATTAATATTTTTTAAAAAAATTCCCCCTTTAATCCCATTTTTTTAAAAATTTAATTTTATATGATTTTTTTTTATTCTAAAATTTTAAAAACAATTTATAATTTATTTCTTTAAAAAAAAAACCTAATTAATTTCTTATTTTATATTTTAAAATTTTTTAAAAAGAAAAAATTTATTAATATAAAACTGGGTCACAATAAAAAACAAAAAAAGTAGTTTTAAAAATTGTTTAAGAATAATAGGGTTTAAGATAGACGAAGTATTTTAATATAATTCGTGGGATAGATTAAAAATTTTTTAAATTTTTAAAAATGGGGGGGAAATTTTTTTCTTTTATCAAAAAACGGGGGGAAAGAAAACGGGGGGTGGGGGAAGTTTTAGTGGAAAAACCCCTGAAAACCACTTTTTTCCAAATTAAAAAATGGGAAATGGGGGAAAAACGTTTAAAAAAAAAAAAAGGAAAAAAAATTTTTTTCAAAAAAGGGGAAAGAGTTTTTTTTGGGTAAAAAGCGGAAAAAAAGGGCGAAGAGGACGGCAGCATTTTCAAGAGCTCAGCATGTTTTTAGGCCTGAAAAGACCCCGGCGGATCAAAAACGTCGCCGCTGATACACTGTTGTTTTGGGGAATTTTGTTTTTAAAATCTGATTAATAAAAATAATAAATAGATAGTTTAAAAATATTTTTTTGATTTAATTTAGTTAAGAAAAAATTTTAAATTTTCATGGGTTTTTTTTTTTTTTTGAGTTGATTTTTTTTTTTTGAGTTGATTTTTAAGTTGGGGGATTAATAGATAAAAAAGGCAAACAATAAAAAAAAAACCGCAGTGAGCTACAATGACCTTTTTTTGGGCTCGGAGGAGGAGGGGGGGGGACCCGGTCTCCCGGGGGGCTTGGCCCCCCCCACCCAAACCCCTTTTGGGCCCGGGGGCGAGGGGGCACCGGGGGTGGACCGGGGCACGTCCTGCTTCCGCCCAGGAGGCGGGTTTTCGGTACCCCCCCCAAACCCCTTTAACCCTAACCCTACAACACCCAACCCCCAAACCCAAAATTTTCCCCAAAACCCTAACCCCATCCGCTTTTGGCTGTAACCAATTGCCCAAAAGGGAGGCCCGTCTTTTAAAAAGTAAAAGTAAAAAGAAACAAAAAACGGGGAAACAAACATTTAACGAAAAAGGAAAGGGGGTAACGAACAGAAAAAAGGGGGAGGGACTAAGTACAAGGGGAAAATTTTAGAAAGGGAAAATTGGGCCCAAGGGACACAGGGGGGGGTTATACAAAGGGGAATTTCCCAGCTCATTTAATTTTCTTTTTGAGGCATACACCTCCCGGATAAGACCAAAAATAGTCAAACGTTTGAAAAGGGGGTTATGACCCCTTTTTTTAAGGCCTTATGATTTTCATTATTTTTTTTTGGGGGGGGGGAAATTAATGATTGGTGCACATACCTCCCGGTTCCAAAAAAAACTGCAAAGAAAAAAAAAAATTTGGTTTTAAATATGGCAAATATGAGACAAAGGGGAAACACAATTGGTTTTTACAAATACCTACCGGGAAACCCCTTTAGCGGGGGAACCTTGAAGAAAAAAAACCGGGGGAAAAACAATAACCATTAAAAACAAACATTTGGGGGGGGGGAACAATTTTAAAAGGAAAAAAATTTAATTTACCAAAAAAATTTAAAAAAACAAAAAGGAAAAACTTTTTTCGGAAACCGCCCAAAGTTAAAAAACAAGGTTTTTGCAATTTATTGGGTTTTCGGGGGGGAGGTTTTTGGGGAAGGGACGGGGGCCCCCGGGGGGAAGGGGCCCCCGGGGGGGTCGGGGGGCCCAGGGGGGGCCCCCTCCGGGGGGGTTCCAAAGGGACCCTGGCTTCAGTCCCCTTTCAAACCCCTAAAACCCCTACCCCTAACCCCTAAACCCCTACCCCAACCCCCAACCCTGCCCCAAAACCCCTTTAACCCCTAACCCTAAACCCCGCCCCCCCCCCCCAAACCCTAACCTCTAACCCCAACCCCCCAAACCCCTTTCCCCCAAACCCCCCCCCCAAACCCAAACCTTTCCCCAATTAGGACAAAAACCCCTTTCCCAATTGGGAAACTTTTTTGTTTCCCCTTAACCCCAATTTCCCAAAATTTCCAAACCCCAAACCCTTTAATTTTGGGCTTCAACCCCAAACCCCTTTTTTTCCCCCTTCCCCTTTCCAAAACCCTAACCCAACCCAACCCCCTATTTCGCCCAAACCCCCAAACCCAAAATTCCCTAACCCTAACCCCATCCGCGGGTTTGACCCTAAAACCCTAATTGCCCAAAAGGGGGCCAGTCTTTTTCAAAGTAAAATTTAAAAAAAACAAAAAACGGGGGAAGGGGACAAACATACGAAAAAAAAAGGGTAGAGGAAAAGAAAAAAGGGAGGGGACTTAGTACAATGGGAAAATTAGAGGGGAATTGGCAACGGACACAGGGGGGGGTTTTTACAAAGGGAAAATTTTCAGTCTCATTTAATTCATTTATGCATACACCTGCCTGGGGAAGCCCAAAAAATTGTCAAAACGTTGCAAACGGGGTATGCACCCCCTTTTTAAAGGGCCCTTTATGTTTTTTCATTATTTTTTTTTTGGGGGGAAATTAATGATTGGTGCAACTTTCCCTACCCCCCTTCCCCAGAAAAACCTGTGAAGAAAAACAAAAAAATTTGTTTTTAAATTTGGCAAATTTGGGAACTAGGGGTTTACGGGTTGGTTTTTATTTTTATTAAACGGGAACCCCCTAGCTGGAACCGGGAAAGGGAAAAAAAAGGGGAAACACCCCTTTTAAAAAAAAAACAAGGGAACCCAATTAGATACTTACCTAAAGTTTTCACAGACACATTTGGGACCCCAAGTAGGGGAGGTCGTTTTTGGGGGTTTGGGAGTTTTGGGAAAGGGGGACGGGTCCCCCGGAAGGGTAAAGGTTCATGGACAGTGCCCCTCCGGGGGTTCCCTAGGGACCCTGGCCAGCCCCCCTTACCAAACCCTCAAACCCCTTTAAAACCCCTTTAAACCCCCTAACCCAAACCCTCTAACCCCAAAACCCAAAACCCCCTTTTCCCCTTTAACCCCCCAAATCCCTTTTTTTTATAAATTATTTTATAAATTTTATTTCAAAATTTAAAAAAAAAATTTTAAATTATAATTTTATTTCATTAAAAAACTTTTTTTTTATTTTATATTTAAAAAATTTTTTAAAAGTAATTTTTTATATAAAAAACCCCTAAGCACAATTTTTAAAACCCTTTAAAAAAAGTATATTAAAATTGATATAGAATAAATAGGGATTAAAGATAGACAAAAGTATCATAATATAATTCTTTGGGGAAGACAAAAAATAATTTCATGGCTTAAATTCAAAGTCAAACAGAAGAAACAGGGTGGGAAGATATTGGAATAAACATCTGCACTTTCAAAA
This sequence comes from Mugil cephalus, assembly GCF_022458985.1. Lineage (NCBI taxonomy): Eukaryota > Metazoa > Chordata > Actinopteri > Mugiliformes > Mugilidae > Mugil > Mugil cephalus. Next base: position 29,098,404 of record NC_061775.1, read on the forward strand.
ATTTGGGGAACGGGGGGGGCACTATAAAGAGGGGAAATCACGGGGAAGAGCTCATTTTTGCGGTGGGCGGGCGAAGAGGCGGCAGCTTTTTTTAAAGAGAAAGCAGTGAAACTGGGCCCTAAAGGGAAGATCCGGCGGGAAAACAAAACGTGGGCCGTTTGGAAAACCTGTTGTTTTTGGGGAATTTGTTTTTATATCTGTTTAAATAAATAATAATAAAAAAGAAAGTTTAAAAAATATTTTTTTTGTTTTTAATTTTAGTTAAAAACATTTAATTTCTTTGGGTTTTTTTATTTTTTAAGTTGATTTTTAATTTTTTTAATTAAATTTGTTTAAAAAAAGCCTACTTTAAAAAAAAAGAACCGCAGGGAGCTACTTTTGAGCCTTTTTTTGGGGCTCGTGTGAGGAGGGGGGGCCCCACCGTCTCCTACGGGAGGCTTTGGGCCCCCCCCACCCAAGGGTTTTGGGCCCGGGGGGAGGGGGACGCCGGGGGAAGGGAAACCCCCGTGCCCCGCCTGCTTCCGACAGGAGGCGGGTTTACGTACCCTCCCCCAAAACCCTTCTTTTTTTTTTTTAATTTCATTTTCTTTTTTTTTTTAAAAAAAAACTTTTAAAAACCCCAAACGGGAAAAAAGGACAAAAAAAAAACAACGCTTCCCGGGGGGGTTGGGACAAAAAAGGGGGCCCCGGTTTGGGTATGGGGCCCGTTGTGGGGGCACCTCCCCTGGCCCCCTTTTAAAGGGTTGGGCAAAAAGGGTTTTTGGGGGGGTTTTTTCCCTTTTCCTCCTTAAACCAAACCCCCTTCCCCTCAACCCTCTTAACCCTAAACATTCCTGCCCCCCGACCAGGGGAGGAAGGGGGTTCCAGTCCTTCCCCAAACCCCTAACCCCCCCAACCCCCCAAACCCCCTTAACCCTAACCCCAAAATCCCCGCCCCCAAACCCCAAGGGGGGAAAATTTGGCCCTGCCCCTCCCGGGCCCCCAAAGGGGTTTGATATTATTTTTACAATTATAAAACTATTAAAAAACTACTTATAAATTTTTAAAACCCACAGTGAGTGTCGGTTTGTTTATGAATTATTAAAAAACTTTTTTAAAAAACTTTTTCAAAAAAAATATTTTTAAGGTTTTAAAAAACCTTAAAATTTCCATTATAAATAATTTAAACCTATTAAAAAATAAAAAAATTTTCTTTAAAAAACTTTTTTAATTTTACATGAAAAAAAGGGGATTAAAATTCCCAAATTAAATTGATAAGGGGGGTTTATGGGTTTTAAACATTAGTGGAAAAAAAAAGATGAAACAAAATTCAAAATGAAAACAAAACAATAAAAAAAAAAAACCACGTTCCCAACGGGGGAAACAACGTATCAGGTCATTCGCGTTTTTGGAACCCACAACAGAGCAACACCTCTCTGACTGTGCCCAGAGCCATAGCTTCTTTTTCTGTGTGCCGGACCTGAAGAAGGCTTATAACAGGCCGAAACGTCGTCAGACGGCACACATTATTCATTTTTGGCCATTTCATTGGTTTTTGATATAAATAACACATATCGATTTGATTTTTATAAAAAAACCCGCATTTTTTTTAAAAAAGTGGCACTCACCCCTTACCCCTTTACCTTGTGTGTTGTGTGTATATTTTAATTTTTAACACACACACACAAAACAACCCCCACACACCAAAACCACAGACTTTTAAAAACAGGGGTTTCCCATATTTTATATTTTCTGAGACCAAAGGTTTTTTAACGGGCTGAGACATCGACATAATTTAAAAAAAACTTCATCCCTTTCTGTTTACCCAAATTCTTCCAAAGCCCACACTCCTCTGATCTAGTTTAGTAATTTACACTAAACTCAAATAAATTGCAATCTTTATTGGTGAAAAGTTTTTGTGAACAGTAGTGTTATAGACACGGAAATATACAACATACTTAAAATAAATGTTTCTGAAAAATGCACACTTATGGCTGCAGTACA
>NC_061775.1:29100886-29117658 GCF_022458985.1 Mugil cephalus
AATACAGTCACATTGTGTGTTAATACTTTTAATTAAGTTATGTACAGTCAGAAGTTACGGGTCACATTTCAATAAATTGTATTTATATTTACACTCCTTAAACTGTGTTTTATTCTATACTATACTATAAATTTTAATTGTTATCTTAAAATATTACTGTCAAAGGAAAGTACAAGCAAATCATAATAGTTGACCATTAATTGTAAAAATTTTAATAAAAATTATTACTGCTATAGAAGCAGTAGTTCAGGAATTTATGGCATCTCACTTTTAGAAAAATGTCAATAGTTACACACATGGGTTGTATTAAGGAACCAGTGATGGAGTGATGACTTTCTAATTGTTCTCTGCACTAACTAGAAGTCTCCTTAGTCCAGTTTTTAATCTCACGTTGAACGTCACTGCAGCCTGACTGATCACCCAGAGGAAAACTAAACAAACATGTAAAATAACGTGTTAAAACTTACTTAATATAACTCTTAGCCTCCTGCTAGCCTCCTGTTACTGGAGATAGTCTAAGGCTAATTAAGTAGCTGGCTAATTATCCAATTAACATAAAACACAGACAGCAGAGAAGTAGTTATTAATTCCTCCTGAAGATGGCAAACATGGTCCATTGCTTTTTAGGGCCCTCTGGAAACATTTCCGTTGTGTGAGTTTGCATCGTGTTACTGACCTTGCATCACGTCTCTGAGTTTACAGAGTGTTCGTGGGTTTGCAGGTGTAAGTCTATTTGCAGGCGTTTTCTGAAGTTGCAGTACATTGAGCTCTCTTGACCACCGTAGGTTCTAGACTAGAATGGAGGTAGAGTCTTCAGCTATTAGGTCTGGGTTGAGGGGGCAGACCTTCTCAGGACTAAGACTGTCATCCCTTGGTGAAGCTGCTATAGACCTAGGATGCTCTGAGCTCCTGTCCTATACTCTGCGTTAGTAGTTTGTTTCCATGTCATTGTCAACCTCCCTGTAATTTTCTTTTACATTGCTTAGGCTACAGTTTATATTGATATGTTATGCTAACTTGCTCACCTGTTACATAAATTATTCACCACCACTAATATATTATACACTTTTCTTTGTTTTATATTTAAAATTCTATGCATGTATAAGTCTATCTGCTCTTCTGTCCTCCTTGTCTTCTTCCCCATGTCCGTCTTTTTCCATCTTCACACTGTTGGCCTGAATCAGACATTTCCTCCATATCACTGGGTTCTATTGGTTTGTTCCCGAGCAAAATGACCTGAATCAAATTCCTTGCATGTATTAACATACCTGGCCAATAAAGCTGATTCTGATCTGATAAAGATTTTATTCTCAGTGTTGCTGTGTAGTTTTCAGGCTCTGTGTCTGGAAAGGGTCAGAGACAATTATTTTTTAATGTAAAATGCTATTTTGACTAAAAAACTTGAAACTGTTTTGTGTCAGTGGTTGTAGAATGCTAGCAACTGTACATACAACTCTGTTCACTTCTATATCTCCACCCTCCAAAGAGAGGAAGACATTAAGTTAATATTATCATAATTAATTATCAATTCATCATTAAGTATAATCAGATTGTGTTTACAACCACGTTAAACAATTGTGTTTGACTGTAATGGTATCGTTGTGTATTGAACCAGATGATCTGAATCTCTTTCCTCATGATGTCACAGCTGTTAAATGGTGATGTGAAAAATTAGAGTTCCCTCTTCAGTCTGTGGGGAACAAAATGTAATAGGAATCAATGACTGTGTTGCAAATAAAACACAAAACTACCCCAGTGTCATCACCAATTATTTTGCATGATTCTGTGATTTTAATTGATCAGTCAATCATTTGTTTTTAGGGTGAAATTATCTCAGTGGCCCACCATGTGTTGTCAAATGATTCCTGCATGTCACTTTGTGAGCCCCCTGCATTTTGTGTGTCTTACAAAGATAGAAACAGTTAAAAGATTCAGAAGAAAAGAGAAACAAAATTAAATCCTCTAATGGTTCTAATAATTTAACCAAATATTAAACTTACGCAAGTTTCTAGTTTATGTCCACTCACAAACTTAAATTAAGTTGAAACGTGGAAAACATCTTAGTCGTGGACCTCAGGATCGTTAGGTTTTTTCAATCATTACCACTAGACACCTTGCCCTGAGTGACCTCCTGAGTGCATGCTATTTTGTGTTTTTTTTCTTAATCACTTTTTCTCGTTATTTTTGTCTTTTTACCTTAAACTTGCATTAGAACACTATGCAACAAAGGTTTTTGTGAGCTTTTCTTACTGTACAGACACATAGGAATAGAGAAATAGTGATCGTGGAATTTTGTAATGGCCGCCAGGTGAAAGCCTGCGGCTTAAAACCTTATATGTAATTTTGATTTGAGGTTTTGTCCCCCTTAAAGTTTTTTTCTTCAAATTATCTGCAGCGCTCTCCACTTCCTGGTCTGTTGCATTCTGGGTACTGCAATCTGAGCTCCTCTCGGGTGGGTCCTTCTGACGGCCTTTTGCATTTAGGACCATAGTGTTATATATTGGTGGACTCGTCTCACCAATCAGTACTAATGTTTAACCCTATAATACCCTGTATATCAATGAATTGAATATAATTCAATTATTTTTAATATAATTTAATAGTTTAGGGTTAGGGTTAGGGGTTAGGGTTAGGGTTTAGGGTTAGGGTTAGGGGAAATTAAACCTTTCTCGATGCCGCACCCTGGGCTGCCAAGTGACTCACCCAGTTTGGGGTAGTGCGGCAAAGGTATGGCACGGGCCGACGCATGTCACTCAGGGTCCTTCAACCATATCGTGGTCTGGAAACAGAATCGTGAAGATGAAGCGAGGCACGTGTCCAGGCCACCTCACCACCCGGTAAGTACAACTTAAAGGTAAGTATGGTTTTAGGTTAGTGTCTATTAATCATCCGGCCGCTGGTCAGAGATCCAAGACCCGCGCCCAAGGGGAGAGATATATAAGAGAACAGCAAAGTTTAAGTGAGATCCGGGGAACAATCCCAGGCCAGGCCAAGGGCTGCTCCAGGTCAGGCGAGCCCGACCCCCCGCCGTACTCTCACCGAAATGCAGGTGAAGTGTGACTAGAAGATCAAGGATCTCAGTCACTTCGATAGGAGGAACCCAGAAGCGGTAAAGAACCCGGGAGATGTCAACACCTTCCCGTCGGGCTCTGCAGGTCCTCAAGCGGAAACGGAGTTAGGTGGGAGATGCACCGCATTTCAACCACCAGCCAGAACCAGAGAGAGCGGTGGCCAGCACCGTCCCTCCGGAGCCCCAGACACCCAGGAACCCGAGCCAGGACCCCCAAGGCATCCCCCCAAGGATTGGCAAGCCAAAACCAAGGTAAGGAAAACCAAGGGAGTCCCTGGTCCCATCAGCTAACCCACCCAAATAAAAGCTAGTGAATTAAGCTAAAATCCCAAGCAAATTCCTGTGTTCCATACACCGCAAAACCCCAGGAATTGCTCTATGCTATAAAAAAGCTAAAGTAAGCTAGTTCCCCAGCAAGTTCCTGTGTCCCATACACCGCACGACCCCAGAGATTGCTCGTAGTCTTCAGTTAAGAAAAAATCCAAGGGACTCACCCGTGCAATAGCTTTGATCAAGCATGAAAACTCGAATTGCCCAAAAACACTGTATCGCGGGCATCAACGGACACAGTCATTTCACTCATGGTGCGATTTTTCGTAGAGGGGGCGTCAACCGGTAGGGATATGTTCATGAGCTGTGCCTAGGCACGCCCATAATTCCCAGCGTCCTTTGCAAGCCTCACAAAGTACGGGAAACCATGACCTAGACTTGTCACCAAATCCATGACCCCCCAGCAAAAATCTCCAGAAACCCAACCCACAGCCCGCTGTGGGAGGTCCCGTCCCCCGAAAGGAGGCTCCGCCACCGACTGGAGGATTGGGACCTGGCAACCCACCCCCCTGGGGGAGGGTTTGTCTGTTGAAAATAAATCTCCATTAGTTTATTTATTTGGAGACCCAATTAGGAGCTAAAATAGTTCAAACTAGGCCCCAATTAAGGATTAGATCCAAATTAAGAATCCAAACCAATAGGAAAACCTTTAAGACAAAGCCAAAGGGTAAATAAACTGAATAAATCAAAAACCCAGGGCAGAGAAGGCGTAGGTAGAGGGGGAAGAGAGAGAGAGAGAGAGAAAGAGAGAGAAAATAGAGAGAGAGAGAGAGAGAGAGAGAGAGAGAGAGAAAAACAGAGAGAGAGAGAAAAAAGAAAGAGAGAGAGAGAGAAAGAGAGAAAGAGAGAGAGAGAGAAAGAGAAAAAACAGAGAGAGAGAGAGAGAGAAAGAGAGAGAGAGAGAGAAAAAGAGAGAGAGAAAAAAGAGAGAGAGAGAGAGAGAGAGAAAAAGAGAGAGAGACAGTTAGGGTTAGGGTTTTAGGGTTAGGGTTAGATTTCCGAATAGGAGGGTGGTTAGGGTTAGGGTTTAGGGTTAGGGTTAGGGGTTAGGGTTAGGGTCAGGGTCAGGGTTGGGTTAGGGTTAGGGGAAATTAAACCTTTCTCGATGCTGCACCCTGGGCTGCCAAGTGACTCACCCAGTTTGGAGTAGTGCAGCAAAGGTATGGCACTGGTTGACGCATGTCACTCAGGGTCCTTCAACTATATTGCGGATCGGAAAAAGAATTGTGAAGATGAAGTGAGGAATGCGTCCAGGAACTCCACCCCAAAGTAGGCACATCCCAACGCAGGCACATCAGCCCCTAACATGATAACAGTCCAACTGACGGTCAGAGATCAAAGACCCGCGCCCAAGAGAAGAGAGAAAGAGAAGAGAGACCAGTAAAAGTGAAGTAAGATCCGGGGAACAGTCCCAGGCCAGGCCCAGTGCCGTTCCAGGTCAGGCGAGCCCGACCCCCCGCCGGAAGTCCCACCGAAATAAAGACTGAGTGCGCCCGGAAGATCAAAGATCCCCGCCACACAGACAGGAGGAACCAAGGCGCCAGAGAACCCAGGGGATGTCCGCACATGCCCAACGAGCGCCACAGGTCCTCAAGCGGAATCGGAGACCAGCAGGAAACGCACCGCATTTCAACCACCGGCCCCCGTAAACAGGAAGGATACACAATGTCGCAAGGATCCGAGCCATGACCCATGTACTACAGATCCCCCCGCGGTGTCAGCATCCGAAAGGGAGACGTAGGAGAGAGGAGAGGGGAGCAAGGCGCAAGTCCCGGATACTCCGAGACCGGGCAGACGGAACCATAATTAAGGATTGGGAAAGGGGTAATTTTAAAGGGGAACGGAGAGGGCATAAAGCCCGCCCGAAACGTCCGGGGACAAGCCCCAGCGGAGACAGGTCCATATCGCCTCACCTATTTAGAACTATTTTAAATCCTATTTCAGGTTGGAGTCATAAACTAAGATAAGCTGGCGTGGATTGTGGAACACATCATCAGTAGTGAACCCCAGGATCATCGAGTGTTTCGGCCATTACCACCAGACACCCTCACCCAAGGACGGCCCAGCCAGGATTGATCAGGTCCTGGAGTGTGTTCCATAGCCAATTGGCGCAATGTTTAAGGTTTAAAGATGTTAAGTATCGCGGCTAACCGACTTCGGAGAGGAGTGAACAACGTACTCAGACCCAGACTAGGTTAAAGTAAACATGAACGTTTAGCCGAAGCAGGCGACCTATTTGGATGCTCACCCAGCCGATCACCAGGCAAGCAGTAAGACTTACTAAATCCCCACCTGTAACCCCGAGTCCCGGTCGATTCCATGCTTCCTCCAAGAGCCACCAGGACCAGCCACGACAGAGCGGTGCCTTCCCAGTACCCAGGGAGTCAGGATAGCCGGAGGAGCGGCGACCGCGCCCTCCCCCAGAGTCCCAGAACAGCAAGAAATCAGCCCCAGAGCCCGCTAAATCCCAACCCAGTCAAACGGAACGGAAACCAGCTATAAGTAAGGGTTACATTGGGTCTGAGAAACCGGAGAAATTGAACCAGTTAGAACCCGACTAAACCTAGGTCCCGGTGCATCCACGGTCCGTTCCCTGAGCAGAACGGAGGATGTGAATTTGGGGGGTGAAAACTAAAAAGAACCCGGAAGTGGGACAGCCAGATTCCACGTGTGTGGTGCGCAATGGGCCGTGAGTGGTGAGGCTAAACCTCTTGGAAAATTGGGCCACGATTAAGGTCCTGCCGCCCCGGACCACCTCCCAGCATGCCATCCTAATGGACCAATCTGGAAGGCCGCAATACTTACCGCCCTGACCGACGAAGGCTGGTTGTTAACACCGCTAGGTAGCCCCAGTCCGGTCAGTCAGGGTGAAGCGTCTCGGTCCACGTCACCGGGACACACCCACAGCAACAACACCGCCAACTCCGGAGCCATCCAGGATTCGCCAGAGAACCGAAAGCCAGAAACCCCTAAGCTAAGCTAGGTCCTGTCAACCTGATGAGACCTGGCCATGCTCCCGGCTAGCGCCAAGGAAACAAGGCCAGGGCCCCAAGGCAACCCCCCAAGGATTGCAAGCCAAAACCAAGGAAAGGAAAGCCAAGAGAGCCCCTGGTCACATCCCCCATGAGACCCAGCTGAGCTCCAGGCATCCCCCAATGGCAACAAGGATCAGCACCGCCAAGCGTTGCCTACCCAGCACCAAAGGAGTTGGGAGAACCAGAGGAAGCGGTGACCAGCACCGTCTCCCTGGAGCCCCAGACACCAAGGAACCCAAGCCAGGACCCCCAAGGCAACCCCCCAAGGATTGGCAAGCCAAAACCAAGGAAAGGGAAAACCAAGGGAGCCCCTGGGCCCATCAGCTAACCCACCCCAAGAACAGCTAGCACGCTAAGCTAAAATCCCAGCAAGTTCCTGTGGTCCATACACCGCAAAACCCCAGGAAATGCTCTAAACTATAAAAAAACTAAAGGAAGCTAATTCCCACAGCAAATTCCCTGTGTTCCATACACCGCAAAACTCCAGGAAATGCTCTAGCTATATTAAAACAAAAGATAAACGACAATCTCCGTGCCCCATACACCGCACGACCTCAGAGATCGCCCGTAGTCTTCAGTTAAGAAAAAAGCCAAGGGACATGCCCGTGCAATAGCTTTAATCAAGCGTGAAGACTCAAATTGCACGAAACCGCTGTGCAAAGGGGATAAACGGAGCCAGCCGTTTAACTCACGGTGCGATCCTCGGAGGTGGGCGTAAAACCTTTCGGGATATGTTCATGAGCTGTGCATAAACACGCCCATAACTCCCAGCATTCCCTGTAACACCCTAAAAACAAGTGAACCATGACCCAAACTAACTGTCAAAAGCATGACTTTCCTGGCAAAATTCACTCTAAAACCCAACCCACAGTCTGCTGTGGGAGGTCCCGTCCACCAACAGGAGGCTCAGCCATCGACCGGAGGACTCGGACCTGACACCCAACGCCCCCGGGCGGAGGGTTGTCTGTTCAAAACTAATCTCCATTAGCTTAATTAACTGGAGAACTAGCCAGGAACCAAAATAGCATAAACTAGGGCTCAAATAGGAATCAGATAGGGACAGGACACAGCAAACCCTAAAGGATCCTGAGGCCCCCCAAAAGGTTAGGGTTAGGAAGAAAGGGGTGGGGGTTAAGGGTTAGGGTTAGAGCCAGAGCAGGAGGATGGTTAGGGTTAGGGGGGGGGGGGAAAGGGAATAGATTAGGGTTAGGGTTAGGGTTAGAGAGTTAGGGTTAGGGGAGAGGGTTAGGGTTAGGGCCAGAGCAGGAGAGTGGTTAGGGTTAGGGGTCAGGGTCAGGGTTAGGGTTAGGGGAGAGGGTTAGGGTTAGGGCCCGAGCAGGAGAGTCAGGGTTAGGGTTAGGGCCAGGGTTAGGGGAGAGAGGGGGACGGTTAGGGGCAAGGGGGTTCGGGCCCAATGCCACCGGTTGGGACTGAAAGCCCGGGTGGCTGGAGGCCAGGGTAGGGTCCATAGGGGCCAGCATCCAGGATCAAGCCTGGGGCCGGTAAGACACTAAACGGAGACGGCAACACATCAGGATCCACCCACCGAGGCGAAGAACCCAGCACGCATCCCAAAGGTTGGAGGGAGAGCAAAACAGGAATAGACAAGGCGCATATGCACACACCATGTCACATCCTCTAGCCAAGTGAAGTGGAACGAGGAGAGCAGCAGTGGGAAACCCCAAACCACTGCCCCAGGTCGGGCGAACCCAACCTCCCGCCTCGAGAACCACCGAAACAAAGGAAGGCATAGACAGGAGGAACCCCCAGCAGAGGAGAGACAGTCCCGCTGGAGGCCCCCAAGGAAAACGAGGGACCCATGGGAAATGCCCGCATTTCAACCATAGGACCCCGTCTAAAGGGGTTAGGGTTAGGGTTAGGGTTAGGGTTTAGGGTTAGGGTTAGGGTTAGGGTTAGGGGTTAGGGTTAGGGGTTAGGGTTAGGGGTTAGGGGTTAGGGGTTAGGGTTAGGGTTAGGGTTAGGGTTGGGGTTGGGGTGGGGTTGGGGTTGGGGTTAGGGTTAGGGTTAGGGTTAGGGTTAGGGTTAGGGTTAGGGTTAGGGGTTAGGGTTAGGGTTAGGGTTTAGGGGTTAGGGTTAGGGTTGGGGTTAGGGGGTTTGGGTTAGGGTTAGGGTTAGGGTTAGGGGTTAGGGGTTAGGGTTAGGGTTAGGGTTAGGGTTAGGGTTAGGGGTTAGGGTTAGGGTTAGGGTTAGGGGTTAGGGTTAGGGTTAGGGTTAGGGTTAGGGTTAGGGGTTAGGGTTAGGGTTAGGGTTAGGGTTAGGGTTAGGGTTAGGGGTTAGGGTTAGGGTTAGGGGAAATTAAACCTTTCTCGATGCTGCACCCTGGGCTGCCAAGTGACTCACCCAGTTTGGAGTAGTGCAGCAAAGGTATGGCACTGGCCGACGCATGTCACTCAGGGTCCTTCAACCACAATGCGAATCCGAAAAAGAATTGTGAAGATGAAGTGAGGAATGCGTCCAGGAACTTCACCCCAAAGCAGGCACAACCCAACGCAGGCACGTCATCTCCTAACGTGATAACAGTCCAACCGACGGTCAGGGATCAAAGATCCGCGCCCAAGTCCCGGATCCCCAAGACCGGGCAGACGGGAAACCCTAATTAAAGATTAGTAAAAGGGACAATTTTAAAGGGGGAACGGAGAGGGGCATAAAGTCCGCCCGAAACATCCGGGGACAAGCCCCAGCGGAGATAAGTCTATATTGCCTCACCTATTTAGAACTATTTTAAGCCCCATTTGAGGTTGGAGTCATAAACTAAGATAAACTGGCGTGGATTGTGGAACACATCATCAGTAGTGAACCCCAGGATCATCGGTGGGTTTTGGCCATTACCACCAGACACCCTCCCCCAAGGACGGCCCAGCCAGGATTGATCAGGTCCTGGAGTGTGTTCCATAGCCAATTGGCGTAATGTTTAAGGTTTAAAGAAGTTAAGTATCGCGGCTAACCAACTTCGGAGAGGAGTTAACAACGTACTCAGACCCAGACTAGGTTAAAGTAAACAATGCTATATTAAAACAAAAGATAAACGACAATCTCCGTGCCCCATACACCGCACGACCTCAGAGATCGCTCGTAGTCTTCAGTTAAGAAAAAAGCCAAGGGACATGCCCGTGCAATAGCTTTAATCAAGCGTGAAGACTCAAATTGCACGAAAACGCTGTGCAAAGGGGATAAACGGAGCCAGCCGTTTAACTCACGGTGCGATCCTCGGAGGTGGGCGTAAAACCTTTCGGATATGTTCATGAGCTGTGCATAAACACGGCCATAACTCCCAGCATTCCCTCCAACACCCTAAAAATAAGGGAAACCATGACCCAAACTCACTGTCAAAAACATGACTTTCCCGGCAAAAATTCACTATAAACCCAACACACAGTCTACTGTGGGAGGTCCCGTCCACCAACAGGAGGCTCAGCCACCGACCGGAGGACTCGGACCTGACACCCAACGCCCCCGGGGCGGAGGGTTGTCTGTTCAAAACTAATCTCCATTAACTTAATTAACTGGAGAAACTAGCCAGGAACCAAAATAGCATAAACTAGGGCTCAAATAGGAATCAGATAGGGACAGGACACAGCAACCCTAAAGGATCCTGAGGCCCCCCAAGAGGTTAGGGTTAGGAAGAAAGGGGTGGGGGTTAGGGTTAGGGTTAGAGCCAGAGCAGGAGGATGGTTAGGGTTAGGGAAGGGGGAATAGGTAAGGGGGTTAGAGGGTTAGGGTTAGGGCCAGAGCAGGAGAGTGGTTAGGGTTAGGGCCAGAGCAGGAGAGGGGTTAGGGATAGGGGTAGGGGTCAGGGTTAGGGAGAGGGTTAAGGTTAGGGCCCGAGCAGGAGAGTTAGGGTTAGGGATTAGGGCCAGGGTGAGGGGAGAGTGGGGGACGGTTAGGGGCAAGGGGGTTTCAGGACCAATGCCAGCGGTTGGGACTGAAAGCCCGGTGGCTGGAGGCCAGGGGAGGGTCCATAAGGACCAGCATCCAGGATCAAGCCTGGGGGCCGTTAAGACACTAAACGGAGACGGCAAAGCATCAGGATCCACCCACCGAGGCGAAGAACCCAACACGCATCCCAAAGGTCGGAGGGAGAGCAAAACAGAGGGAATAGACAAGGCGCATTTGCACCCACCAATGTCACATCCCCTAGCAAAGTGAAGTGGAACGAGGAGAGCAGCAGTGGGAAACCCCAACTACTGCCCCAGGTCGGGCGAACCCAACCCCCCGCCTCAAGAACCACCGAAACAAAGGAAGGCCTAGACAGGAGGAACCCCCAGCCGAGGAGAGACAGTCCCGCCGGAGGCCCTCAAGGGAAACGGGGGACCCATGGGAAATGCCCGCATTTCAACCATAGGACCCCGTCTAAGGGGGATCCCATAGCATCACAAGGTGCCCGAGTTGTCCGAGGCACTGGCTGGTTAGGGGAAATTAAACCTTTCTCGATGCTGCACCCGGGCTGCCAAGTGACTCACCCAGTTTGGAGTAGTGCAGCAAAGGTATGGCACTGGCCGACGCATGTCACTCAGGGTCCTTCAACCACAATGCGAATCCGAAAAAGAATTGTGAAGATGAAGTGAGGAATGCGTCCAGGAACTTCACCCCAAAGCAGGCACAACCCAACGCAGGCACGTCATCTCCTAACGTGATAACAGTCCAACCGACGGTCAGGGATCAAAGATCCGCGCCCAAGTCCCGGATCCCCAAGACCGGGCAGACGGAACCATAATTAAAGATTAGTAAAAGGGACAATTTTAAAGGGGGAAAGGAGAGGGCATAAAGTCCGCCCGAAACATCCGGGGACAAGCCCCAGCGGAGATAAGTCTATATTGCCTCACCTATTTAGAACTATTTTAAGCCCCATTTGAGGTTGGAGTCATAAACTAAGATAAACTGCGTGGATTGTGGAACACATCATCAGTAGTGAACCCCAGGATCATCGGGTGTTTCGGCCATTACCACCAGACACCCTCCCCCAAGGACGGCCCAGCCAGGATTGATCAGGTCCTGGAGTGTGTTCCATAGCCAATTGGCGTAAGTTTTAAGGTTTAAAGAAGTTAAGTATCGCGGCTAACCAACTTCGGAGAGGAGTTAACAACGTACTCAGACCCAGACTAGGTTAAAGTAAACAATGCTATATTAAAACAAAAGATAAACGACAATCTCCGTGCCCCATACACCGCACGACCTCAGAGATCGCTCGTAGTCTTCAGTTAAGAAAAAAGCCCCAAAGGGGCATGCCCGTGCAATAGCTTTAATCAAGCGTGAAGACTCAAATTGCACGAAAACGCTGTGCAAAGGGGATAAACGGAGCCAGCCGTTTAACTCACGGTGCGATCCTCGGAGGTGGGCGTAAACCTTTCGGGATATGTTCATGAGCTGTGCATAAACCCCGCCCATAACTCCCAGCATTCCTCCAACACCCTAAAAATAAGGGAAACCATGACCCAAACTCACTGTCAAAAACATGACTTTCCCGGCAAAATTCACTATAAACCCAACACACAGTCTACTGTGGGAGGTCCCGTCCACCAACAGGAGGCTCAGCCACCGACCGGAGGACTCGGACCTGACACCCAACGCCCCCGGGCGGAGGTTGTCTGTTCAAAACTAATCTCCATTAACTTAATTAACTGGAGAACTAGCCAGGAACCAAAATAGCATAAACTAGGGCTCAAATAGGAATCAGATGGGACAGGACACAGCAACCCTAAAGGATCCTGAGGCCCCCCAAGAGGTTAGGGTTAGGAAGAAAGGGGTGGGGGTTAGGGTTAGGGTTAGAGCCAGAGCAGGAGGATGGTTAGGGTTAGGGAAGGGGGAATAGGTAAGGGGGTTAGAGGGTTAGGGTTAGGGCCAGAGCAGGAGAGTGGTTAGGGTTAGGGCCAGAGCAGGAGAGGGGTTAGGGATAGGGGTAGGGGTCAGGGTTAGGGAGAGGGTTAAGGTTAGGGCCCGAGCAGGAGAGTTAGGGTTAGGGATTAGGGCCAGGGTGAGGGGAGAGTGGGGGACGGTTAGGGGGCAAGGGGGTTCGGACCAATGCCAGCGGTTGGGACTGAAAGCCCGGGTGGCTGGAGGCCAGGGTAGGGTCCATAAGGACCAGCATCCAGGATCAAGCCTGGGGGCCGTTAAGACACTAAACGGAGACGGCAAAGCATCAGGATCCACCCACCGAGGCGAAGAACCCAACACGCATCCCAAAGGTCGGAGGGAGAGCAAAACAGAGGGAATAGACACAAAGGGGCATTTGCACCCACCAATGTCACATCCCCTAGCAAAGTGAAGTGGAACGAGGAGAGCAGCAGTGGGAAACCCCAACTACTGCCCCAGGTCGGGCGAACCCAACCCCCCCGCCTCAAGAACCACCGAAACAAAGGAAGGCCTAGACAGAGGAAACCCCCCGCCGAGGAGAGACAGTCCCGCCGGAGGCCCTCAAGGGAAACGGGGACCCATGGGAAATGCCCGCATTTCAACCATAGGACCCCGTCTAAGGGGGATCCCATAGCATCACAAGGTGCCCGAGTTGTCCGAGGCACTGGCTGGTTAGGGGAAATTAAACCTTTCTCGATGCTGCACCCTGGGCTGCCAAGTGACTCACCCAGTTTGGAGTAGTGCAGCAAAGGTATGGCACTGGCCGACGCATGTCACTCAGGGTCCTTCAACCACAATGCGAATCCGAAAAAGAATTGTGAAGATGAAGTGAGGAATGCGTCCAGGAACTTCACCCCAAAGCAGGCACAACCCAACGCAGGCACGTCATCTCCTAACGTGATAACAGTCCAACCGACGGTCAGGGATCAAAGATCCGCGCCCAAGTCCCGGATCCCCAAGACCGGGCAGACGGAACCATAATTAAAGATTAGTAAAGGGACAATTTTAAAGGGGAACGGAGAGGGCATAAAGTCCGCCCGAAACATCCGGGGACAAGCCCCAGCGGAGATAAGTCTATATTGCCTCACCTATTTAGAACTATTTTAAGCCCCATTTGAGGTTGGAGTCATAAACTAAGATAAACTGGCGTGGATTGTGGAACACATCATCAGTAGTGAACCCCAGGATCATCGGGTGTTTTCGGCCATTACCACCAGACACCCTCCCCCAAGGACGGCCCAGCCAGGATTGATCAGGTCCTGGAGTGTGTTCCATAGCCAATTGGCGTAATGTTTAAGGTTTAAAGAAGTTAAGTATCGCGGCTAACCAACTTCGGAGAGGAGTTAACAACGTACTCAGACCCAGACTAGGTTAAAGTAAACAATGCTATATTAAAACAAAAGATAAACGACAATCTCCGTGCCCCATACACCGCACGACCTCAGAGATCGCTCGTAGTCTTCAGTTAAGAAAAAAGCCAAGGGACATGCCCGTGCAATAGCTTTAATCAAGCGTGAAGACTCAAATTGCACGAAAACGCTGTGCAAAGGGGATAAACGGAGCCAGCCGTTTAACTCACGGTGCGATCCTCGGAGGTGGGCGTAAACCTTTCGGGATATGTTCATGAGCTGTGCATAAACACGCCCATAACTCCCAGCATTCCCTCCAACACCCTAAAAATAAGGGGAAAACCCTGACCCAAACTCACTGTCAAAAACATGACTTTCCCGGCAAAATTCACTATAAACCCACACACAGTCTACTGTGGGAGGTCCCGTCCACCAACAGGAGGCTCAGCCACCGACCGGAGGACTCGGACCTGACACCCAACGCCCCCGGGCGGAGGGTTGTCTGTTCAAAACTAATCTCCATTAACTTAATTAACTGGAGAACTAGCCAGGAACCAAAATAGCATAAACTAGGGCTCAAATAGGAATCAGATAGGGACAGGACACAGCAACCCTAAAGGATCCTGAGGCCCCCCAAGAGGTTAGGGTTAGGAAGAAAGGGGTGGGGGTTAGGGTTAGGGTTAGAGCCAGAGCAGGAGGATGGTTAGGGTTAGGGAAGGGGGAATAGGTAAGGGGGTTAGAGAGTTAGGGTTAGGGCCAGAGCAGGAGAGTGGTTAGGGTTAGGGCCCAGAGCAGGAGAGGGGGTTTGGGATTGGGGTAGGGGTCAGGGTTAGGGAGAGGGTTAGGGTTAGGGCCCGAGCAGGAGAGTTAGGGTTAGGGTTAGGGCCAGGGTGAGGGGAGTGGGGGACGGTTAGGGGGGAAGGGGGTTCGGACCAATGCCAGCGGTTGGGACTGAAAGCCCGGGGGCTGGAGGCCAGGGTAGGGTCCATAAGGACCAGCATCCAGGATCAAGCCTGGGGGCCGTTAAGACACTAAACGGAGACGGCAAAGCATCAGGATCCACCCACCGAGGCGAAGAACCCAACACGCATCCCAAAGGTCGGAGGGAGAGCAAAACAGAGGGAATAGACAAGGCGCATTTGCACCCACCAATGTCACATCCCCTAGCAAAGTGAAGTGGAACGAGGAGAGCAGCAGTGGGAAACCCCAACTACTGCCCCAGGTCGGGCGAACCCAACCCCCCGCCTCAAGAACCACCGAAACAAAGGAAGGCCTAGACAGGAGGAACCCCAGCCGAGGAGAGACAGTCCCGCCGGAGGCCCTCAAGGGAAACGGGGACCCATGGGAAATGCCCGCATTTCAACCATAGGACCCCGTCTAAGGGGATCCCATAGCATCACAAGGTGCCGAGTTGTCCGAGGCACTGGCTGGTTAGGGGAAATTAAACCTTTCTCGATGCTGCACCCTGGGCTGCCAAGTGACTCACCCAGTTTGGAGTAGTGCAGCAAAGGTATGGCACTGGCCGACGCATGTCACTCAGGGTCCTTCAACCTAATTTGCGAATCGAAAAAGAATTGTGAAGATGAAGTGAGGAAAGCGCCGAAACCGCACCCCAGCAGTAACCAAGCCTCACCTATGATAATTAGCCCATGAGGTGGTCATACAAAGAAACGCGGATGGGACACATACAGTATGAACCAGATCACGGGTTTAACGGCCACACAGGAACCCCCAAACGCACCGGAGGATAATACGGTCTGGAGTAGTGTTCCATAGCCAATTAGGCTAATTTTAAGGTTATGAGTTAAGACAGCTAACAACTCGGATAGTGAACACTATCAGACTAACCGGTAAGTACAGCATATAAAAACGTCACACAATCCAGTGCCCCAATCACGACGCCTCGAGATCCGCCGTTGCTAGTTAGGTAAAAGCAAGACATGCCCGTGCAATGCTTTAATCAAGCGTAAGAGTCAAATTGCACGAAACGTCGTGCAAAGGGTAAAGAGCCAGCCTTTAACCACGTGCGACCTCGATGGCAAACCTTCGGAATGTCATGAGCTGTGCAAAACACGCCCGAACTCCAGCATCCCACTCAACACTAAAAAGAAACCAGACATCCCTGAAAACAACTTCCGGCGATTACTAAACCAACCACAAGTCTAGGAAGGTCCGGTCACCACGAGCTCAAGCCACCGCCGAGGCGCGCCTACACCCACCGGGAGTGTCGTCAAAACTATCTCCATAACTAATTAACGGAAATACCAGAAACCAAAACAAATAGGGCTCAAGGAATCAGATAGGACAGGACACGCCACCAGGAAGCTGGAGGCCCCCAAAGGTGGTTAGGAGAAAGGGGTGGGGGTTAGATGGGTTAGGCATGACGGAGATGTAGGTAGAAGGGGGAATAGTAAGGGTAGAGGGTAGGTAGGGCAGACAGGAGATGTAGGGTTAGGGCCAGACAGAAGGGTTAGGGATAGGGTAGGGGTAGGGGTTAGGGTAGGGTTAGGTAGGGTGTTAGGGCAGGAGAGGAGTAGGTTAGGGCGGGTTGAGGGTAGGTGGGGCGGTTAGGGGAGGGGGTTCGGCCAAGCAGCGGTGGGACTGAAAGCCGGTGGTGGAGGCCAGGGGGGTTCTAAGGGCCAGCATCCAGGATCAAGCCTGGGGGCCGGTTAAGGCATAAACGGAGGACGGAAAGCATAGGATCCAACCGAGGGGTGACCAACCACGACCAAAGGTGGGGGAGGCCAGCAGAGGGATCAAAGGCCAGTTTGACGCGGGCATAACCCCTAAAGGAGTGGAAGCGATCGACCCGTGGGAAACCAGAACCAACACCAGCAGGCGAGGAACCCCAGAGAAGAACACGCAAGGGCCCAAAGAATCCCCAGCGAAGGAGACAGTGACCCGCGGGGACCTCCAGAAACGCCCGGGGGAATGCCCCCCGCTTCAACCGAAATAGCCGTCTAGGGTGACCCAGCCGACGAGGTGCCCGAGTGCCGTGGACGGGGTGGGAAGTAACCTTGCTTCCGATGTGACCCGGGGGACCATGCACCCGTTGAAGAAGTGTAGGGGCATCTGTTAGGGCTAACCCCAATGCGACCTGAATGTAACCAGGGAAGA
>NC_061775.1:29118158-29154627 GCF_022458985.1 Mugil cephalus
TAGCTAGAGCATTTCCTGGAGTTTTGCGGTGTATGGAACACAGGAATTTGCTGTGGGAATTAGCTTACTTTAGCTTCTTATATTTTAGAGCATTTCCTGGGGTTTTGCGGTGTATGGAACACAGGAACTTGCTGGGATTTTAGCTTAGCTTGCTAGCTTTTCTTTGGGTGGGTTAGCTGATGGGACCAGGGGCCCCCTTGGTTTTCCTTTCCTTGGTTTTGGCTTGCCAATCCTTGGGGGGTTGCCTTGGGGGTCCTGGCTTGGGTTCCTTGGTGTCTGGGGCTCCAGGGAGACGGTGCTGGTCACCGCTTCCTCTGGTTTTCCCAACTCCTTTGGTGCTGGGTAGGCAACGCTTGGCGGTGCTGATCCTTGTTGCCATTGGGGGATGCCGGGAGCTCAGCTGGGTCTCATGGGGGATGTGACCAGGGGCTCTCTTGGCTTTCCTTTCCTTGGTTTTGGCTTGCCAATCCTTGGGGGGTTGCCTTGGGGGCCCTGGCCTTGTTTCCTTGGCGCTAGCCGGGAGCATGGCCAGGTCTCATCAGGTTGACAGGACCTGGCTTAGCTTAGGGGTTTCTGGCTTTAGGTTCTCTGGCGAATCCTGGATGGCTCCGGGGTTGGCGGTGTTGTTGCTGTGGGTGTGTCCCGGTGACGTGGACCGAGACGCTTCACCCTGACTGACCGGACTGGGGCTACCTAGCGGTGTTAACAACCAGCCTTCGTCGGTCAGGGCGGTAAGTATGCGGCCTTCCAGATTGGTCCATTAGGATGGCATGCTGGGAGGTGGTCCGGGGCGGCAGGACCTTAATCGTGGCCCAATTTTCCAAGAGGTTTAGCCTCACCACTCACGGCCCATTGCGCACCACACACGTGGAATCTGGCTGTCCCACTTATCTGGGTTCTTTTTAGTTTTCACCCCCAAATTCACATCCTCCGTTCTGCTCAGGGAACGGACCGTGGATGCACCGGGACCTAGGTTTAGTCGTGTTCTAACTGGTTCAATTTCTCCGGTTTCTCAGACCCAATGTAACCCTTACTTATAGCTGGTTTCCGTTCGTTTGACTGGGTTGGGATTTAGCGGGCTCTGGGGCTGATTTCTTGCTGTTCTGGGACTCTGGGGGAGGGCGCGGGTCGCCGCTCCTCCGGCTGTCCTGACTCCCTGGGTACTGGGAAGGCACCGCTCTGTCGTGGCTGGTCCTGGTGGCTCTTGGAGGAAGCGTGGAATTGACCCGGGACTCGGGGTTACAGGTGGGGATTTAGTAGTCTTACTGCTTGCCTGGTGATCGGCTGGGTGAGCATCCAAATAGGTCGCCTGCTTCGGCTAAACGTTCATGTTTACCTTAACCTAGTCTGGGTCTGAGTACGTGGTTAACTCCTCTCCGAAGTCGGTTAGCCGCGATACTTAACATCTTTAAACCTTAAACATTGCGCCAATTGGCTATGGAACACACTCCAGGACCTGATCAATCCTGGCTGGGCCGTCCTTGGGTGAGGGTGTCTGGTGGTAATGGCCGAAACACTCGATGATCCTGGGGTTCACTACTGATGATGTGTTCCACAATCCACGCCAGCTTATCTTAGTTTATGACTCCAACCTGAAATAGGGTTTAAAATAGTTCTAAATAGGTGAGGCGATATAGACCTGTCTCCGCTGGGGCTTGTCCCCGGACGTTTCGGGCGGGCTTTATGCCCTCTCCGTTCCCCTTTAAAATTACCCCTTTCCCAATCCTTAATTATGGTTCCGTCTGCCCGGTCTCGGAGTATCCGGGACTTGCGCCTTGCTCCCCTTTCCTCTCTCCTACGTCTCCCTTTCGGATGCTGACACCGCGGGGGGATCTGTAGTACATGGGTCATGGCTCGGATCCTTGCGACGTTGTGTATCCTTCCTGTTTACGGGGGCCGGTGGTTGAAATGCGGTGCGTTTCCTGTTGGTCTCCGATTCCGCTTGAGGACCTGTGGCGCTCGTTGGGCATGTGCGGACATCCCCTGGGTTCTCTGGCGCCTTGGGTTCCTCCTGTCTGTGTGGCGGGGATCTTTGATCTTCCGGGCGCACTCAGTCTTTATTTCGGTGGGACTTCCGGCGGGGGGTCGGGCTCGCCTGACCTGGAACGGCACTGGGCCTGGCCTGGGACTGTTCCCCGGATCTTACTTCACTTTTACTGGTCTCTCTTCTCTTTCTCTCTTCTCTTGGGCGCGGGTCTTTGATCTCTGACCGTCAGTTGGACTGTTATCATGTTGGGGGCTGATGTGCTTGCGTTGGGATGTGCCTACTTTGGGGTGGAGTTCCTGGACGCATTCCTCACTTCATCTTCACAATTCTTTTTCCGATCCGCAATATAGTTGAAGGACCCTGAGTGACATGCGTCGGCCAGTGCCATACCTTTGCTGCACTACTCCAAACTGGGTGAGTCACTTGGCAGCCCAGGGTGCAGCATCGAGACAGGTTTAATTTCCCCTAACCCTAACCCTAACCCTAACCCTAACCCCTAACCCCTAACCCTAACCCTAACCCTAACCCTAACCCTAACCCTAACCCTAACCCTAACCCTAACCCTAACCCTAACCCCTAACCCTAACCCTAACCCTAACCCTAACCCTAACCCTAACCCTAACCCTAACCCTAACCCTAACCCTAACCCCTAACCCCTAACCCCTAACCCTAACCCTAACCCTAACCCTAACCCTAACCCTAACCCTAACCCTAACCCTAACCCTAACCCTAACCCAAACCCTAACCCTAACCCTAACCCTAACCCCTAACCCCTAACCCTAACCCTAACCCTAACCCTAACCCTAACCCCTAACCTAACCTAACCCTAACCTCCTAACCCTAACCCTAACCCTAACCCTAACCCTAACCCTAACCCTAACCCTAACCCTAACCCTAACCCTAACCCCCTAAACCCTAACCTAACCCTAACCCTAACCCTAACCCTAACCAACCCTAACCCTAACCCTAACCTAACCCTAACTGGACTTAGTGAACTTTACGCCTATTCACTCGTAACCTTGACCACTCAGTCACGCAATGCCCAGTGGCCATGGCATGTGTCTGTTGTACGTTTTACTGACGGAGGTTCTTATCAAGTAGTATTCCAGGAATCTAATGTCCCTGTTTCCGGATACATGAAATTACCATCCACCCATAACCTTTCCCCTCTATCAGCAACTGTCGGGGATGTGACTTGACCCTGGAAGTACAAGATGGTAGAAAACCTGGTAGAAGCATCCGGGTGTCTCTCAGATTTTACAAATGCCTTTTATTTTTCACGTACAGTCCAAATAGACAGATGAACCAGCAAAAGTACAAACATCACCTCTCTGTTTTATATTTGCGAATACGGTTTCGAATATTTTCAACCGATAGTTCCATCTTGTGGCATAATCCGTAGTACGGCTAGGGTTTTATTCACGCACATTCTCTCACCCTCTTCTTCGTGATGGTTTTTTTCTCGAATGTCTTCTTGGAAAGACGAGTCTGTCCATGGCAAGGAAATTATGTATTGTAAAGTTGAGTACTCTTCTCGACCCCTGAAGACATAAAAAATGTAATATGGTTGATGGTTGTATCTCCTTAATTAATGAGTTTATATACTTTTTCCCTTCCCAAATATCTACTTACATTGGTGGTCATTTATTTCAGGGTAGTGGTTTGTAGTTTTGTAGGAGGGATCTTTTCCATCCACGCCTGAAGTTGATGTGTATTTTCACTTTTCCCTCGAAACTTTCGTTCCATCTCCCACATTCATTATCAGACTTGTTGACCTGTTTTTTTGGTCTTTGTCCTATCTTTTTTCTTCATCCTTTTTTTCCTGAATGGGTAGTGTGGATTGGCATCAACTTGCCTAGGGAAACAGCTTTATTTTTTTTCCCAACGGTGTTATATTCGCTTTTGGAATTAAGAAATGTGTATTTCCCCACTTTTACTTGAAAATTTTCTTCTCTTACACATTTCTTTCTCAGACTTGTTAACTTTTTGTCATTGACATTGTCCTTCTTTTTCTTCTCTTTTTTTCAGTCTGGGATTGTGGGTGGCATCACCTCCCCTAAGGAACAGTATGTTATATTGTTTTTGGAATTAGATTTGTATTTATCACTTTTCCTTGAAACTTTACATTCATCTCACAACTTTCCTCTCATACTTGTTTCCTTTTTGTCATGACTTTGTCACCTTCTTTTTCTTTCTTTTTTTCAGACTGGGGATGTGCGGGGTGGCTCAAACGGCCTAGGAAACAGTATGTTATATTTTTGGAATGTAAGAAACAATGCATTTCCTATATTACACTGACATGGGACCAATTCGGAATTCTGATCACCCCTTTGGTGGGTACTTCTGTGTTTGCACAGGGGAGAAGCTTTCCTGGATGTCTTCCTCGTATTCACTGTCAATGACGTCCAACTATACAACAACAACAACAGCGTACAAAGTGTAAGACATGGATATGGATCATCACTTCCACAATAGCGACATGGACTTCCTGGACATAACCCTAGTTCCTCCAGCGTGCCAACCCTGTTCCACAAAGGCGACGTAAACTTCCGGGAACTTACAATGGTCTTCATTTCTCCTGCTGGCCACACTCAGTCTCCGAGTCGTCATTTCTTCAAGTTGTAACCCACAACGTCTTCACAATGGATATCATCTGCGGGAAACATTTGTATTTATAAGCCATGGTTAAGGTTCCATTGGTTAAAGTTCCAATGACATCGTCACGCAGCAGCCAATCTCTTTGAACTCCATATTTTTAAAATCTGGCCACGCCCTACTGTGAAGCGCTTGATTGTCTATGGTGGATGAATGCCCTTTGCCCTCTATCAGGCATCGGTCCTAGGCATGAGTCTTGGCACCTCAGGTCATGGAAGTCCAGTTCTGGAAGTGATTAAGCACGATTCACTTCTATCCTTTGCCCTCCGCTACGCATGGGTCCTGGGCACCCGTCGTTGGTACACCCCGCATGGAGGTCCATTTCCTGGAACGTGAATTTACCCACCGTTCACTCCTAACCTTTGCCCTCTGTGAGGCGTCTGTCGTGGGCATGCATGTTTGGCACTCACCGCATGGAGGTCCATTTCCTGGAACGTGAATTCATCCACTGTTCACTCCCAAACTTTGCCCTCCGCCAGGCATGCGTCCTGGGAATGAGTCTTTGGTACTCACCGCATGGAGATCCATTTCCTGGAACGTGAATTCATCCACCGTTAAGTCCTAACCTTTGCCCTCTGTCAGGCATGGGTCCTGGGCATCTGTCTTTGGTAATCACCGCATGGAGGTCCATTTCCTGGAACGTGAATTTAAGCACCATTCACTCCTTACCTTTGCCCTCTGTCAGGCATGGGTCCGGGGCATGGGTCTTTGGTACTCACCGCATGGAGGTCCATTTCCTGGAACATGAATTTACCCACCATTCACTCCTAATCTTTGCCCTCTGTGAGGCGTCTGTTGTGGGCATGCATGTTTGGCAGTCACTGCATGGAGGTCCATTCCTGGAACGTGAAATTATCCACTGTTCCATCCCAAAATTTTGCCCTCCGCCAGGCATGCGTCCTGGGAATGAGTCTTGGGTACTACGCATGGAGGTCCATTTCCTGAGCACAAGAATTTACTCACCATTCACTCTCCTAAACTTTGCCCTCTGTGAATGGCGTCTGTCGTGGGCATGCTCATGTTTGGCACTCACGCATGGAGGTTCCATTTTCCTGGAACGTGAATACTCCCTGTTCACTCTCCAACTTTGCCCTACGCCAGGGCTATTGCGTCCTGGGAATGAGTCTTTGATACTCACCGAAGGAAGATCCATTTCCAGGAACGTGAATTCATCCACCGTTAAGTCCTAACCTTTGCCTTCTGTCAGGCATTGGTCCTGGGTATATGTCTTTGGTAATCACCGCATGGAGGTCCATTTCCTGGAATGTGAATTCATCCGCTGTTCACTCCCAAACTTTGCCCTCCGTCAGGCATGCGTCCTGGGAATGAGTCTTTGATACTCACCGCATGGAGATCCATATCATGGAACGTGAATTCATCCACCGTTAAGTCCTAACCTTTGCCCTCTGTCAGGCATGGGTCCTGGGCATCTGTCTTTGGTAATCACCGCATCGTGGTCCATTTCCTGGAACTGGTGAGATTCCATCCACCGTTTGTCCGCTAACCTTTGCTCTGTAGGCGGTTTCTGTCGTGGGGCATGCATGTTTGGTACTCACCGCATAGGAAGTCCATTTCCTGGAACGTGAATTCATCCACTGTTCACTCCAATAAATACAAACAGATCCCTTTTGCCTCCGAACAGGGCATGCGTCGGGCCTGGGGGGAATGAGTCTTTGTTACTTACCGCATGGAGATCCATTTCCTGGAACATGAATTCATCCACTGTTCACTCCTAAACTTTGCCCTCTGTCAGGCATCTGTCGTGGGCATGCGTCTATGGTACACCCCGCATGGAGGTCCATTTCCTGGAACTTGAATTTAACCACATTCAATCCTAACCTTTGATCTTGTGATGGCGTCTGTCGTGGGCTTGCATGTTTGGCACTCACCGCCGGAGGTCTATTTCCTGGAACGAGATCTCCACTGGTTCACTCCGAACCCTTTGCCTCGGTCAAGGCAATGCGTCCTGGGAATGCGTCTTTGTTACTCACCGCATGGAGGTCCATTTCCTGGAACGTGAATTTAAGCACCATTCACTCCTTACTTTTGCCCTCTGCCAGGCATGGGTTCTAGGCATGCTTCTTTGGTATCAACCGCATGAGGTCTTTTCCTGGAATGTGATTTAAGACACCATTCACTCCTTACCTTTGCCCTCTGCCAGGCATGGGTCCTGGGCATGTGTCTTTGGTACTCACCGCATGGAGTTCCATTTCCTGGAATTGAATTCTATCACCGCTTAAGTCCTAACCTTTGCCGTTTTCAGGCGGTCTGTCGTGGGCATGCATGTTTGGTACTCCACCGCATGAGGTACCATTTCCCTGAACGTGAATTATTTCCACGGTCAAACCTATCTTTGCCACTCTGTCTATTCACGGGTCCTGGGCATGCTCTTTGGCAATCGCTCTTTGAGAGGTCCAAAATTTCACTGGAACGTGAATTTATGCACGTTCACTCCTAACATTTGACCTCTGCAGGGCATGGGTTGTAGGCCGATGCTTCTTTGGTACTCACGCATGGAGGGTCCATTTCCTTGGAAATGAGAATTTACCCACCGTTCACTCCTAAACTTTGCCCTCTTGTCAGGCAAGTGTTTTGGGCATGGGTCTTTGGTACTCACCGCATGGAAGTCCAATTCCTGGAACGTGAATTTACCCACCGTTCACTCCTAACCTTTGCCCTCTGCCAGGCATGGGTCCTGGGCATGTGTCTTTGGTACTCACCGCATGGAGGTGGGGGGGGGGGGGGGGGGGGTCCTATTTCTGGAATGTGAATTGATCAATGTTCACTACAACTTTGCCCTCTGTCAGGTATGGGTCCTGGGCAGGCTTCTTGGGTTCGTAATCCGAATGGATGGTAATATTCCTGGTATGTGATTTATCCACCGTTCACTCCTATACTTTGCCCTGTCTGTCATGGCATGGGTCTGGTAGATCGGTCTTTGGTTATAACCGCTTGAGGTCATTTCCAGGGTAACGGGGATTTAAGCACATATTCACTCCTTTCCTTTGCCCTCTGCAAGGCATCTGGCGGGGGGCTTGCATGTAGAGGATCTCAAACGCATGGATAAGTCACTGGTCCGGGTTAGGGTAGGCTGTCTGTGGTCACACTCCCTATCTTTTGCCCTTAACGTCAGGATAGGCGGATGAGGGTGCAGGGGGGGCAGTGGCGGGCTGGTGGGAGGGTAAATGGGGGGGGTGGAGGGTTGTGTGGGGGGGCGGCGGTTGGGGGGGAGGGGGGGGCGGTGGGTGGTGTATGGGGTAGTTGAGTCGGAGTGGTAGGGGATGGGAGGTGGCGGAGTGGGGGGGTGGTTGGCGGAGGGTAGACCGGCATGTGTGTTTTTTATTTTTTTATGGTTTTTATTCGGTGTTTCTTTTGATTCATTTTTGTTTTTTTTCTTTTTTTTTTCTTGTTTTTATTTTTTTGTATTTTATGTTTAATTTTTGTTTTTTTCATTTGTTTTTTTTCTGTCTGTGTTTTTTTTTTTTTTTTCTTTTTTGGTGTTTTCCATTTATTTTCTCAATTCGGTTCTGGAGTTTGTTTATATTCTTTTCACTGGGAATGAGTCTTTGTTACTTACCGCATGGAGATCCATTTCATGGAACGTCAATTCATCCACCCTTAAGTCCTAAACTTTGCCCTCTGTCAGGCAAGTGTTTTGGGCATGGGTCTTTGGTACTCACCGCATGGAGGTCCATTTCCTGGAACATGAATTTACCCACCTTTCAATCCTAACCTTTGCCCTCTGTGAGGCGTCTGTCGTGGGCATGCATGTTTGGCACTCACCGCATGGAGGTCCATTTCCTGGAACGTGAATTCATCCACTGTTCACTCCCAAACTTTGCCCTCTGCCAGGCATGCGTCCTGGGCATGCGTGTTTTGGTACTCACCGCGCATGGAGGTCCATTTCCTGGAACGTGAATTTACCCACCGTTCACTCCTAACCTTTGCCCTCTGCCAGGCATGGGTCCTGGGCATGTGTCTTTGGTACTCACCGCATGGAGGTCCATTTCCTGGAACGTGAATTAAGCACCATTCACCCCTTACTTTTGCGCACTGTCAGGCATGGCGTCCGGGGCTATGTCGGGTGTGGGGGTGATGGTGTTACTCGCAACTGCATTGCCGAGGCTGTGCGCACATGTTGACGTACTAGGGATGCATGTGGGTGTGTTTGTGGCTCATGACGCGCTATTAGTCAGACTACTCGTAGTGTAAGTATTATAAGTGTGGCGTCGTCGTGATAGCGCAGTCCGTGGCGGAGATCATGTAAAGATGGAAAGAGCGCAGACTTCTGCTTGTTTGGCTGGTCACTTGCATGGAGGTCCATTCCTGGAACGTGAATTCATCCACTGTTCACTCCCAAACTTTGCCCTCCGCCAGGCATGCGTCCTGGGAATGAGTCTTTGGTACTCACCGCATGGAGGTCCATTTCCTGGAACATGAATTTACCCACAGTTCACTCCTAAACTTTGCCCTCTGTCAGGCATCTGTCGTGGGCATGCATGTTTGGCACTCACCGCATGGAGGTCCATTTCCTGGAACGTGAATTCATCCACTGTTCACTCCCAAACTTTGCCCTCCGCCAGGCATGCGTCCTGGGAATGAGTCTTTGATACTCACCGAAGGAAGATCCATTTCCAGGAACGTGAATTCATCCACCCTTAAGTCCTAACCTTTGCCCTCTGTCAGGCATTGGTCCTGGGTATATGTCTTTGGTAATCACCGCATGGAGGTCCGATTCGGGAATGTGAATTCAATCCGCTGTTCACTCCTAACCTTTGCCCTCTGTCAGGCATGGGTCCTGGGCATGTGTCTTTGGTACTCACCGCATGGAGATCCATTTCCTGGAACGTGAATTCATCCACCGTTAAGTCCTAACCTTTGCCCTCTGTCAGGCATGGGTCTCGGGGCTTCTGTCTTTGGTAATCACAGCATGCGTGGGTCCATTTCCTGGAAGTGAATTCATCCACCGTTAAGTCCTAACCTCTTGCCCTCTGTCTGGCGTTCTGTCCGTGGCATGAATTGTTGGTACTCACAGCTTTGAAGTCCATTTCCTGGAACGTGAATTCATCCACTGTTCACTCGCCAAAAACCTTTGCCCTCCGCCAGGCATGCGTCCTGGGAATGAGTCTTTGATACATTACAGCATGGAGATCCATTTTCCTGGAAACATGGAATTCATCACCGTTTCACTCCTAAACTTTGCCCTCTGTCAGGCATCTGTCGTGGGCATGCATGTTTGGCACTCACCGCATGGAGGTCCATTTCCTGGAACATGAATTTACCCACCATTCAATCCTAACCTTTGCCCTCTGTGAGGCGTCTGTCGTGGGCATGCATGTTTGGCACTCACCGCATGGAGGTCCATTTCCTGGAACGAGAATTCATCCACTGTTCACTCCTAACCTTTGCCCTCTGTCAGGCATGCGTCCTGGGAATGCGTCTTTGTTACTCACCGCATGGAGGTCCATTTCCTGGAATGTGAATTTAAGCACCATTCACTCCTTACCTTTGCCCTCTGCCAGGCATGATAGGTTCTAGGCATGCTTCTTTGGTATCGCACCGCATGGAGGTCCCATTTCCTGGAATGTGAATTTTAAGAAGCACCTTTCACTACCTTACCTTTGCCCTCTGCCACGGCATGGGTCTTGGCATGCTTCTTTGGATAATCACGCATGGAGGTCCATTTCCTGACCGAATGTGAAATTCATCCCCCGTTAAGTCCTAAACCTTTGCCCTCTGTACAGGCGTCTGTGTGGGCATGCATGTTTGGTATCACCGCATGGAGTGGTCCATTTTCCTGGGAAGTGAATTATTCACTGTTCAAACCTACCACGCGCGCGCTGATGAGAGTCACTCGCACTCACGCGCGTCCAGGGCATGCTTCATTTCGCACTCGCCCACTTGGAGTCATTTCCCTCGGTCCCTAGTGAATTTATGCACCGTTACAATACTGTAACCTTTGACCGCTCTCGCCAGGCATGGGTTCTAGGCATGCTTCTTTGGTACTCACCGCATGGAGGTCCATTTCCTGGAACATGAATTTACCCACCGTTCACTCCTAACCTTTGCCCTCTGTCAGGCAAGTGTTTTGGGCATGGGTCTTTGGTACTCGCCGCATGAGGAAGTCCAATCCTGGATCATGATTTCCCACCTGTTCACTCCTAACCTTTGCCCTCTGCCAGGCATGGGTTCTAGGCATGCTTCTTTGGTACTCACGCATGGAAGTCTTTTCCTGCGAATGTGAATTGATCATTGTGACTCCTAACCTTTGCCCTCTGCCAGGCATGGGTCCTGGGCATGTGTCTTTGGTACTCACCGCATGGAGATCCATTTCCTGGAACGTGAATTTATCCACTGTTCACTCCTAAACTTTGCCCTCTGTCAGGCATGGGTCCTGGGCATGCGTCTTTGGTAATCACCGCATGGAGGTCCATTTCCTGGAACGTGAATTTAAGCACAATTCACTCCTTACCTTTGCCCTCTGCCAGGCATCTGTCGTGGGCATGCATGTATGGCACTCACCGCATGGAAGTCCATTTCGTGGATCGTGATTTCATTCACTGTTTCACATCCAAACTTTGCCTCCCGACCAGCCTGCGGTCCTGGGAATGTAGTCTTTGTGACTTACGCATGTGAGATCCATTTCATGGAACGTCAATTCATACACCCCCTTAAGTCCTAAACTTTGGCCCTCTGTCAGGCAAGTGTTTTGGGCATGGGTCTTTGGTACTCACCGCATGGAGGTCCATTTCCTGGAACGTGAATTTACCCACCTTTCAATTACTAACTTTGCCCTCTGTGAGGCGTCTGTCGTGGGCATGCATGTTTGGCACTCACCGCATGGAGGTCATTTCCATGGAAAGTGAATTTCAATCCACTGTTCTCTCCCAAAACTTTGCCTCGCCAGGCATGAGTACTGGGAATGACGTTTTTGGATCACCGCATGGAGATCCATTTCTGCGAACGTGAATTCATTCCACGTAAAGTCCTAACCTTTGCTCTGTCAGCATGGGTCTGGGCATCTGTCTTTGGTAATCACGGCATGGAGGTCCATTTCAGGAAACGTTGAATTTAAGCACCTTTCACCCTTACCTTTGCGCTCTGGTCTGGCATGGGTTTCGGGGGCATGGGTTTGGTACTCACCGCATGGAGGTCCATTTACTGGAACATGAATTTACCCACCATTCACTCCTAATCTTTGCCCTCTGTGAGGCGTCTGTTGTGGGCATGCATGTTTGGCAGTCACTGCATGGAGGTCCATTTCCTGGAAACGTGATTCATCCACTGTTCACTCCCAAACTTTGCCCTCCGCCCCAGGCATGCGTCCTGGGAATGAGTCTTTGGTACTCACCGCATGGAGGTCCATTTCCTTTGAACCAGAATTTTACTCACCATTCTCTCCTAACCTTTGCCCTCTGTGAGGGTTTTCTGTCAGTGGCATGCATGTTTGGCATCTCACAGCCATGGAGGGTCCTATTTCCTGGAACGTGAAATTCATCCACTGTTACTACCCAAACTCTTGCCATCTGCCAGGAATTGCGTCCTGGGAATGAGTCTTTGATACTCACCGAAGGAAGATCCATTTCCAGGAACGTGAATTCATCCACCCTTAAGTCCTAACCTTTGCCCTCTGTCAGGCATTGGTCCTGGGTATATGTCTTTGGTAATCACCGCATGGAGGTCCATTTCCTGGAATGTGAATTCATCCGCTGTTCACTCCCAAACTTTGCCCTCCGTCAGGCATGCGTCCTGGGAATGAGTCTTTGATACTCACCGCATGGAGATCCATATCATGGAACGTGAATTCATCCACCGTTAAGTCCTAACCTTTGCCCTCTGTCAGGCATGGGTCCTGGGCATCTGTCTTTGGTAATCACCGCATCGTGGTCCATTTCCTGGAACGTGAATTCATCCACCGTTAAGTCCTAACCTTTGCCCTCTGTCAGGCGTCTGTCGTGGGCATGCATGTTTGGTACTCACCGCATAGAAGTCCATTTCCTGGAACGTGAATTCATCCACTGTTCACTCCAAAAACTTTGCCCTCCGCCAGGCATGCGTCCTGGGAATGAGTCTTTGTTACTTACCGCATGGAGATCCATTTCCTGGAACATGAATTCATCCACCGTTCACTCCTAACCTTTGCCCTCGTCGGCATCTGTCATGGGCATGCATGTTTGGCCACTCACCGCTTTGGAGGTCCATTTCATGCGAACATGAATTTAACACCATTCTATCCAACACTTTTGCCCTCTGTGAGCGTCTGTCGTGGGGCATGCATGTTTGGTACTCACCGCATGGAGGTCCATTTCCTGGAACGAGAATTCATCCACTGTTCACTCCTAACCTTTGAACTCTGTCAGGCATGGGTCCTGGGAATGCGTCTTTGTTACTCACCGCATGGAGGTCCATTTCCTGGAATGTGAATTTAAGCACGATTCACTCCTTACCTTTTGCCTATCGCAGGAGGGTTTAGGCATGCTTCTTTGGTACTCACCGCATATGGAGGTCCATTTTGGAATGTGAAATTTAAGCACAATTCACTCCTTACCTTTGCCCTCTGCCAGGCATTCTGGGTTATAGGCATGTTCTTTGTTTCTCACCCGCATGGAGGTCCATTTCCTTGAATGTGAAGTTCATCACCGTTAAGTCCTAACCTTTGCCCTGTCTGTTCAGGGCGATCTGTGTGGGCATGCATGTTTGGAACTCACCGCATGGAGGTCCATTTTTTTTTTTTTTCGCCCTCGGTACCGTGAATATTTCCACTGTTCATAACCGAAACTTTGCCCTCTGTCGCGCAATCAACACGGGTCCTTTCGGGCATGCTTCTTGGCAACTCGCCACATGGAGGTCCATTTCCTGGAACGTGAATTTACCCACCGTTCACTCCTAACCTTTGCCCTCTGCCAGGCATGGGTTGTAGGCATGCTTCTTTGGTACTCACAGCATGGAGGTCCATTTCCTGGAACGTGAATTATACCCACGTTCTCATCACTTACCTTTGCTCTCGTGCAGGCAAGTGTTTTGGGCCTATGGGTCCTTTGGTACTCACCGCAGGGAAGTGCACATTCATGGAACATGAATTTACCCAACGTTCTCTTCCTAACCTTTGACCTCTGCCATGGGATGGGTCTAGGTCCATGCTTCTTTGGTACTCACCGCATGGAAGTCCATTTCCTGGAATGTGAATTGATCCAATGTTCACTCCTAACCTTTGCCCTCTGTCAGGCATGGGTCCTGGGCATGCTTCTTTGGTAGTCACCGCATGGAAGTCCAATTCCTGGAATGTGAATTTATCCACCGTTCACTCCTAAACTTTGCCCTCTGTCAGGCATGGGTCCTGGGTATCTGTCTTTGGTAATCACCGCATGGAGGTCCATTTCCTGGAACTGTGAATTCTTTAAGCAGCAATTCACTCCTTTACACTTTGCCCCTCTGCCAAGGCATTCTGCGTGGGCATGCATGTATGGCACTCACCGCATGGAGGTCCATTTCCTGGAAGTGATTTTTCATGTTCACTCCCAAACTTTGCCCTCCCTGACCAGGCAGTGCGTCCTAGGGAATGGGGAGTCTTTGTTACTTACCCGCATGGAGATCCTATTTCTTGGGGAAGCGGCAGAATTCATCCTCCCTTAAGTCCAAGTACTTTGCCCTCTGTCAGGCAAGTGTTTTGGGCATGTGTCTTTGGTACTCACCGCATGGAGGTCCATTTCCTGGAAATGAATTTACCACCTTTCATCTAACTTTGCCCTCGATGTGAGGCGTCTGTCGTGGGCATGAACGATGTTTTGGCCACTCACCGCCCCACCCCGCCACATAGGAGGTCCATTTCTGGAACGTGAATTCATATCACTGTTCACTCCCATCTTTGACCCTCCGCCAGGCATGCGTCCTGGAATGGAGTCTTTGGTACTCACCGCATGGAGATCCATTTCATGGAACGAGAATTCATCCACCGTAACTGTCCTAACCTTTGGCCTCTGCGGGCTCGGGTACTGGGCATCTGTCGTGGTAATAACGGCGCCATGGAGGTCCATTTCCTGGAACGTGAATTTAAGCACCATTCACTCCTTACCTTTGCTCTCTGTCAGGCAATGGGTCCCGGGGCATGGGTCCTTTGGTACTCACAGCATGAGGTCCATTTACTGGAACATGAATTACCACCATTCCTCCTAATACTTTGCCCTCTGTGAAGGCGTCTGTTGTGGGCATGATGTGTTGGCTCAGTCACTGCATGGAGGTCCATTTCTGGAACGTGAATTCATTCCCACTGTTCACTCCCAACTTTGCCCTCCGCAGGCGATGCGTTCCTGGGAATGAGTCTTTTTGGTACTCACCGGCATGGAGGTCCCATTTCCTGGAACATGAATTACTGCACCAATTCCTCTCCTCAACCTTTGCCCTCTGTGAGGCGTCTGTCGTGGGCATGCATGTTTGGCACTCACCGCATGGAGGTCCATTTCCTGGAACGTGAATTCATCCACTGTTCACTCCCAAACTTTGCCCTCTACCGCCAGGCATGCGTCCTGGGAATGAGTCTTTGATACTCACGTATGAAGATCCATTCCGAGGAACGTGAATTCATCCACCTCCTTATGTACCTAACCTTTGCCTCTGTCAGGCATTTGGATCCTGGGTATATGTCTTTGGTAGAAATCAGCAGCCGCTATGGAGAGTCGCCGCATTTTTCCTGGAATTGTGAATTCAATCCGCTGTTCACTCCCAAACTTGCCCTCTCGTCAGGCATGCGTCCTGGAGAGAGTTCTTGATTAATCACCGCATGGAGATCCATATCATGGAACGTGAATTCATCCACCGTTAAGTCCTAACCTTTGCCCTCTGTCAGGCATGGGTCCTGGGCATCTGTCTTTGGTAATCACCGCATCGTGGTCCATTTCCTGGAACGTGAATTCATCCACCGTTAGTTCCTAACCTTTGCCCTCTGTCAGGCGTCTGTCGTGGGCATGCATGTTTGGTACTCACCGCATAGAAGTCCATTTCCTGGAACGTGAATTCATCCACTGTTCACTCCAAAAACTTTGCCCTCCGCCAGGCATGCGTCCTGGGAATGAGTCTTTGTTACTTACCGCATGGAGATCCATTTCTGAACATGAATTCTATCCTCCGTTCTATCCTAACCTTGCACACTCCTGTATGGCGAGTCTGGTCAATAGGGCATTGCCATGTTTGGGCACACCCCGCATGGAGGTCCATTTCCTGGAACTTGAATTTATCCACTTTTCACTCCTAAACTTTGCCCTCTGTCAGGCATCTGTCGTGGGCATGCATCTTTGGTACTCTCGCCGTATGGTGGTCCAAGTGGCCTGGAACGAGAATTCATCCACTGTTCACTCCTAACCTTTGCCCTCTGTCAGGCATGCGTCCTGGGAATGCGTCTTTGTTACTCACCGCATGGAGGTCCATTTCCTGGAATGTGAATTTAAGCACCATTCACTCCTTACCTTTGCCCTCTGCCAGGCATGGGTTCTAGGCATGCTTCTTTGGTACTCACCGCATGGAGGTCCATTTCCTGGAATGTGAATTTAAGCACCATTCACTCCTTACCTTTGCCCTCTGCCAGGCATGGGTTCTAGGCATGCTTCTTTGGTACTCACCGCATGGAGGTCCATTTCCTGGAATGTGAAGTTCATTCACTCGTTAAGTGCCTTAATCCTTTGGCCTCTGTAGGCGTTGTGTGGGGAAATTGCATTTTTGGTTAATTACTGGCACCGCATGGGGGGGTCAATTCCTGTGGAAAGTGAATTATTCCCACTGTTCAAAACCTAACTTTGGGGGGGTCGGTGGGTGGGTTGGGGGGGTTGAGCTGTGGGGGGGAGGGTGTGTCTGTGGGGTTGGGGGGCGTGGCTTGGCAGGGTCTTTGGTACGTCTACGGTCATGAGATGGGTCCATTTCCTTGGGAACTGGTGATTTTACCCACCATTCACTCCTAACTTTGACCTTCTGTGAGGGCGGTCTTGTCGTGGGCATGCATTGTTTGGCAACTCACTGTTTGGCGGTCCGCATTTCCTGGGAACGTGGAATTTAATCCACTGTTCACTCCCAAACTTTGCCCTCCGCTCTCAGGCATGCAGTGTCTGGGAATGAGTCTTTGGTACTCACTCGCATGTCGAGGGTCCATTTTCTGGGAAACATGAATTTACCCCATCCCATTCACTCATAACCTTTGCCTCTTTGAAGGCTCTGTCGTGGGTTGGCCCCATGTTTGGCACTCACCGCATGGAGGTCCATTTCCTAGGGTTGAGCTACGTAAACGAAGTGAATTCATCCACTGTTCACTTCCCAAAACTTTGTTCCTCGCCAGGCATGCGTCCTGGGAATGAGTCTTTGGTACTCATCGCATGGAGATCCATTTCATGGAACGTGAATTCATCCATCATTAAGTCCTAACCTTTGCCCTCTGTCAGGCGTCTGTCGGTGGGAAATCCCATGTTTGGTACTCACCGCATGGAAGTCCATTTCCTGGAACGTGAATTTATCCACTGTTCACTCCCAAACTTTGCACTCCGACCAGGCATGCGTCCTGGGAATGAGTCTTTGGTACTCACTGCATGGAGGTCCATTTCCTGGAACATGAATTCATCCACTGTTCACTCCCAAACTTTGCCCTCCGACCAGGCATGCGTCCTGGGAATGAGTCTTTGGTACTTACCGCATGGAGATCCATTTCATGGAACGTGAATTCATGCACCCTTAAGTCCTAACCTTTGCCCTCTGTCAGGCATGGGTCCGGGGCATGGGTCTTTGGTACTCACCGCATGGAGGTCCATTTCCTGGAACGTGAATTTACCCACCATTCACTCCTAATCTTTGCCCTCTGTGAGCGTCTGTTGTGGATGCATGCATGTTTGGAATCACCGCATGGAGGTCCATTTCCTGGAACGAGAATTCATCCACTGTTCACTCCTAAACTTTGCCCTCCACCAGGCATGCGTCCTGGGCATGCGTCTTCCGTACTCACCGCATGGAGGTCCATTTCCTGGAACATGAATTTACCCACAGTTCACTCCTAAACTTTGCCCTCTGTCAAGGCGTTCTGTCTGTGGGCAGGCATGTTTGGCACGCACGCTTGGAGGT
This sequence comes from Mugil cephalus, assembly GCF_022458985.1. Classification (NCBI taxonomy): domain Eukaryota; kingdom Metazoa; phylum Chordata; class Actinopteri; order Mugiliformes; family Mugilidae; genus Mugil; species Mugil cephalus. The sequence continues at coordinate 29,135,893 of NC_061775.1, forward strand.
CCATTGTCCCTGGAACGTGAATTCATCCACTGTTCACTCCAAAAACTTTGCCCTCTGCCAGGCATGCGTCCTGGGGAATGAGTCTTGATATCACCGATTGGAAAGATCCATTTCAGGAAGTGAATTGCTTCCACACCGTTATTGGTCCTAACCTTTTGCCCTCTTCAGGCATTGGTCCTGGTATATGTCTTTGGTAACTAACGCATGGAGGTTCGCCAGATTTCTGAATGTGAATTCATTCGCTGTTAATCTCCCAGAAGAAACTGTTGCACCTCCGTCAGGCATGAGTCCTGGGAAGGAGGGCTGTTGATAACTCAAGCATGGGGATTACCTTATCATGGTAGCGTGAGTTTCGAGTCATTATGAATGATTAGTGTGAGATGGGTTCTGAGCACAGCAGGTATTGTAGGGGACGCTGAAGTTTTAAGTCCTAACCTTTGAACTCTGTCAGGCATGGGTCCTGGGCATCTGTCTTTGCTAATCACCGCATCGTGGTCCATTTCCTGGAACGTGAATTTATCCACCGTTAAGTCTATCCCTTTGCCCGCTGGCAGGGTCGTCGTGGGGGCATGCATGTTTGGTACTCACCGCATAGAAGTCCATTTCCTGGAACGTGAATTCATCCACTGTTCACTCCAAAAACTTTGCCCTCCGCCAGGCATGCGTCCTGGGAATGAGTCTTTGTTACTTACCGCATGGAGATCCATTTCCTGGAACATGAATTCATCCACCGTTCACTCCTAACCTTTGCCCTCTGTCAGGCATCTGTCATGGGCATGCATGTTTGGCACTCACCGCATGGAGGTCCATTTCCTGGAACATGAATTTACCCACCATTCAATCCTAACCTTTGCCCTCTGTGAGGCGTCTGTCCTCGGTGGGCAGCATTGTTTGGCATCTCACCGCATGGAGGTCCATTTCCTGGAACGAGAATTCATCCACTGTTCACTCCTAACCCTTTGTCCCTCTGTCAGGCATTGCGTCCTGCGGAATGAGTCTTTGTTACTCTACCGCGATGGAGGTCATTTCCTGGAAGTGAATCTTAAGCACCATCCCCCCCCTTTCACTCCTTTCTTTGCCTACCAGGCATGGTTCTAGGCATGCTTCTTTGGTACTCACCGCATGGAGGTCCATTTCCTGGAATGTGAATTTAAGCACCATTCACTCCTTACCTTTGCCCTCTGCCAGGCATGGGTTCTAGGCATGCTTCTTTGGTACTCACCGCATGGAGGTCCATTTCCTGGAATGTGAATTCATCCACCGTTAAGTCCTAACCTTTGCCCTCTGTCAGGCGTCTGTCGTGGGCATGCATGTTTGGTACTCACCGCATGGAGGTCCATTTCCTGGAACGTGAATTATTCCACTGTTCAAACCTAACCTTTGCCCTCTGTCAGGCACGGGTCCTGGGCATGCTTCTTTGGCACTCGCCACATGGAGGTCCATTTCCTGGAACGTGAATTTATGCACCGTTCACTCCTAACCTTTGCCCTCTGCCAGGCATGGGTTGTAGGCATGCTTCTTTGGTACTCACCGCATGGAGGTCCATTTCCTGGAACATGAATTTACCCACCGTTCACTCCTAACCTTTGCCCTCTGTCAGGCAAGTGTTTTGGGCATGGGTCTTTGGTACTCACCGCATGGAAGTCCATTTCCTGGAACATGAATTTACCCACCGTTCACTCCTAACCTTTGCCCTCTGCCAGGCATGGGTTCTAGGCATGCTTCTTTGGTACTCACCGCATGGAAGTCCATTTCCTGGAATGTGAATTGATCCAATGTTCACTCCTAACCTTTGCCCTCTGTCAGGCATGGGTCCTGGGCATGCTTCTTTGGTAGTCACCGCATGGAAGTCCATTCTGGAATGTGAAATTTATCCACCGTTCACGTCCTAACCTTTGCCCTCTGTCAGGCATGTGTCCTGGGTATCTGTCTTTGGTACTCACTGCATGGAATTGTCCATTTCCTGGAACGTGAATTTAAGCACAATTCACTCCTTACTGTGCACTCTCATGCAGGGAATCTGTCAGTGGGCATGCATGTTAGGGCACTCACCGCATGGAAGTCCATTTCTGGAAACGTGATTTCATTCATGTTCACTCCAAACTTTTGCCATGCCGACCTTGGATGCGTCCCTGGGAATGAGTCTTTGTTACTTACCGCATGGAGATCCATTTCATGGAACGTCAATTCATCACCCTTGAAGTCCTAACTTTGCCCTCTGTCCAGCAAGTGTTTGGGCATGGGTATTTGGTAATCACCGCATGGAGGTCAATTTCCTGGAACATGAATTTTACCCACCGTTTCAACTAACTTTGCCTCTGTGAGGCGTCTGTCGTGGGCATGCATGTTTGGCACTCACCGCATGGAGGTCCATTTCCTGGAACGTGAATTCATCCATCATTAAGTCCTAACCTTTGCCCTCTGTCAGGCATGCGTCCTGGGTATCTGTCTTTGCTAATCACCGCATGGAGGTCCATTTCCTGGAACGGTGAAAATTATAGCACTATCCACTCCTTACCTTTGCCTTGCCAGGCATGGGTCCGGGGCCTTCGGTCTTGGTAGCTCACCGCATGGGAGGTCCAATTTCTGGAACATGAATTCATCCACTCTCACTCCTAACCTTTGCCCTGTCACCAGGCATTGCGTCCATTGGGAATGCCGTCTTTGTTACTCTCCGCTTGGAAGTCCATTGTGGAACATGAATTCATCCACCATTCACTCCTAACCTTTGCCCTCTACCAGGCATGGGTTCTAGGGAAGCTTCTTTGGTACTCACCGCATGGAGGTCCATTTCCTGGAACGTGACTTCTTCCACTGTTGAAACCTAACCGTTGCCCTCTGTCAGGCAAGTGTTTTGGGCATGGGTCTTTGGTAATCACCGCTTGGAAGTCCGTTTCCTGGAACGTGAATTTACCCACTGTTCACTCCTAACGTTGGCCCTCTGTAAGGCGTCTGTCGTGGGTATGCATGTTTGGTACTCACCGCATGGAAGTCCATTTCCTGGAACGTGAATTCATCCACTGTTCACTCCTAAACTTTTCCCTCCGCAGGCATGGGTTTAGGCATGCTTCTTTGGTACTCCACCGACATGGATGGTCCATTTCCTGGAACGTGAATTTACCCACCGTTCACTCCTAACCTTTGCCCTCTGTCAGGCAAGTGTTTTGGGCATGGGTCTTTGGTACTCATCGCATGGAAGTCCATTTCCTGGAATGTGAATTGATCCAATGTTCACTCCTAACCTTTGCCCTCTGTCAGGCAATCGGTCCTGGGCATGTGTCTTTGGTACTCAGCATATGGAAGTCCATTTCCTTGGACAGGAAATTTACCCACCATTCACTCCTAACCTTTGCCCTCTTTGAGGCATCTGTCGTGGGCATGCATGTTTGGCACTCACCGCATGGAGGTCCATTTCCTGGAACGTGAATTCATCCACTGTTCACTCCCAAACTTTGTCCTCCGCCAGGCATGCGTCCTGGGAATGAAGTTTTGGTACTCACCGATGGAGATCCGAATTTCCTGGGAACCGTGTGTGAAATTATCCACGTTTAAGTCGCCTAACCTTTGCCCTCTGTCAGGCGTCTGTCGTGGGCATCCATGTTTGGTACTCACCGCATGGAAGTCCATTTCCTGGAACGTGAATTTATCCACTGTTCACTCCCAAACTTTGCCCTCCGCCAGGCATGCGTCCTGGGAATGAGTCTTTGGTACTCACTGCATGGAGGTCCATTTCCTGGAACATGAATTTACCCACCATTCACTCCTAACCTTTGCCCTCTGTCAGGCGTCTGTCGTGGGCATCCATGTTTGGTACTCACCGCATGGAAGTCCATTTCCTGGAACGTGAATTCATCCACTGTTCACTCCAAAAACTTTGCCCTCAGCCAGGCATGCGTCCTGGGAATGAGACTTTGTTACTTACCACATGGAGATCCATTTCCTGGAACGTGAATTCATCCACCGTTAAGTCCTAACCTTTGCCCTCTGTCAGGCCTGGGTCCTGGGTATCTGTCTTTGGTAATCACCGCATGGAGGTCAATTTCCTGGAATGTGAATTTAAGCACCATTCACTCCTTACCTTTGCCCTCTGTCAGGCATGGGTCCTGGGCACGCGTATATGGTACTCACCGCATAGAGGTCCTTTTTCCAGAATTTGAGCTGAACCACTGTTCACTCCTAACTTTTGTCCTCTATCAGGCAACTGTCCTCAGCATATGTCTGACGTATTTTCCGCCTGGAGGTCTCTTTTCCGGAATGTGACCTTACCCACCGTTCACTCTTAACCACTCTCCTTACTCAAGCAACTGTCTGGACTTCGTGAACTTACCGCATATTCACTCGTACTTGACCCCCTCAGTCACGCAACTGCCCAGTGCCATGGCATGTGGTCTTGTTGTACTTCTGCAGGAGGTCTTATCAAGTGAATTCCAGGAATCTAAAAGTCCGTTTTCGGAACATGAAATTACCATCCAAAACCATTAACCTTTCCCCTCTATCAAGCACTGTCTGGGGCATGGGGCGTGACTTGGACCCCTTGGAAGTACTCAGATGTAGAAAACCTGGAGAAGGGCACCGGGTCTCTCGATTTTACTAATGCTTTTTATTTTTCACGTACATGTCCAAATTGAACAGACTGAACAGACAAGTACCAACATCACTCTTGTTTTATCATCATGCGAATTCGGTTTTCGAATATTTTCAAAGATAGTTCCATCTTGTTGCATATCCGATAGTTTGCTGGGTTTTCATTCACGGACATCTCTCACCCTCTTCTTCACGTGATGGTTTTTTTGTCTCAATGTCTTCTTGGAGACGAGTCTGACCATGGCAAGAAATTCTGGTGTAAAGTTGAGACTCTACGTCGAACACCTGAAGACTTAAAAAATGTAATAAGTTGATGGTGTTATCTCTATTAATGAGTTTATATTACTATTTCCCTTCCCCATCTCTACTTACTGAGTGTCAATTATTTCGGGATTGGTTGTTTGTTTTTTAGGAGGACTCTTTCCCTCCCGCAGAAAGTTGATGTGTATTTTCCACTTTTCCCTCGAAACTTTCCGGTCCATCTCCAACATATCTCAGACTGTGTTGACCCTTTTTCTATGGTCTTTGTCCTTTCTTTTTATTCATCCTTTTTCAGACTGGGTTGTGTGGTCGGCTTCACTTGCTAGGTAAACAGATGTGTTATTCTTTGTTTGGGAATTAAGAATGGTGTAATTTCACTTTTACCTTGAAACTTTTCATTCATCTTACACATGTCTTCTCAGCCTTGTTTACCTTTTTGTCATGACTTTGTCTGTCTTTTTTCTTCCTTTTTTCAGACTGGGGATTGTAGGAGGTGGCATCTATCCCTAAGGAAACAGTTGATGTTATATTGTTTTGGAATTAAAGAATGTGTATTTCTCCACTTTTCCCTTGAAACTTTACATTTATCTCACACATTCCTCTAAGACCTTGTTTACCTTTTTGTCATTGACTTTTGTCCTTCTTTTCTTACTTCTTTTTCAGGATGGGGGAGTGCGGTGGCATCACCTGCCTAAGGTAACAGTATGTTATATTTTTGGATTAAGAAACATTGATATTCCCTATATTACATCTGACTGGACCAATTCCAGGAATTTACTCACCCTTGTGGTGGGTACTCTGTGTTTTCAGCCAAGGAGTAGTTGTTCCTGGATGTTCTTCCTCGTATTCACTGTCAATGACGTCCATCTATACAACAACACAAACAGGTACAAAGTGTAAGACATGGATATGGATCATCACTTCCACAATAGCGACATGGACTTCCTGGACATAACCCTAGTTCCTCCAGCGTGCCAACCCTGTTCCACAAAGGCGACGTAAACTTCCGGGAACTTACAATGGTCTTCATTTCTCCCTGCTGGCCACACTCAGTCTCCGAGTCCGTCATTCTTCAAGTTGTAACCCACAACGTCTTCACAATGGATATCATCTGCGGGAAACATTTGTATTTATAAGCCATGGTTAAGGTTCCATTGGTTAAAGTTCCAATGACATCGTCACGCAGCAGCCAATCTCTTTGAACTCCATATTTTTAAAATCTGGCCACGCCCTACTGTGAAGCGCTTGATTGTCTATGGTGGATGAATGCCCTTTGCCCTCTATCAGGCATCGGTCCTAGGCATGAGTCTTTGGCACTCAGCGTATGGAAGTCCATTTCCTGGAACGTGAATTTAAGCACGATTCACTTCTATCCTTTGCCCTCTGCCACTCATGGGTCCTGGGCACCCGTCGTTGGTACACCCCGCATGGAGGTCCATTTCCTGGAACGTGAATTTACCCACCGTTCATCACTAACCTGTGCACTTCTGTGAGGCGTCTGTCGTGGGCATGCATGTTTGGCACTCACCGCATGGAGGTCCATTTCCTGGAACGTGAATTCATCCACTGTTCACTCCCAAACTTTGCCCTCCGCCAGGCATGCGTCCTGGGAATGAGTCTTTGGTACTCACCGCATGGAGATCCATTTTTCCATGGAACGTGAATTCATCCACCCTTAAGTCCTAACCTTTGCCCTCTGTCAGGCATGGGTCCTGGGCATCTGTCTTTGGTAATCACGGCATGGAGGTCCATTTCCTGGAACGTGAATTTAAGCACCATTCACCCCTTACCTTTGCGCTCTGTCAGGCATGGGTCCGGGGCATGGGTCTTTGGTACTCACCGCATGGAGGTCCATTTCCTGGAACATGAATTTACCCACCATTCACTCCTAATCTTTGCCCTCTGTGAGGCGTCTGTTGTGGGCATGCATGTTTGGCAGTCACTGCATGGAGGTCCATTCCTAGGACCGTGAATTCATCCACTGTTCACTCCCAACTTGCCACTCCGCAGCATGCGTCTGGGAATGAGTTCTTTGGGACTAACCGCTTGGAGGTCCATTTCATGGAACATGAATTTACCCACCGTTCTCTCCTTACCTTTGCCCTCTGTTGAGGAGGTTGTCGTGGGCATGCATGTTTTGGCAACATCCACCGCCCATGAGGTTCCATTTCCTGGAACGTGAATTCATCCACTGTTCACTCCCAAACTTTGCCCTCCGCCAGGCATGCGTCCTGGGAATGAGTCTTTGATACTCACCGAAGGAAGATCCATTTCCAGGAACGTGAATTCATCCACCCTTAAGTCCTAACCTTTGCCCTCTGTCAGGCATTGGTCCTGGTAGATGTATTTGGTATCACCGCTTGGAGGTCCCATTTTCCCTGAAAGTGAATTCACCGATGTTCACTTCCCAAACTTTGCCCTCCGTCAGGCATGCGTCCTGGGAATGAGTCTTTGATACTCACCGCATGGAGGATCCAATATCTTGGAATCGTGATTCCAACATCCCACGTTAAGTCCTAACCTTTTGCCCTCTGTAGGAATGGGTCCTGAGGCATCTGTCTTTGGTATCACGCTTGTGGTCCAATTTCCTGGAACTGAATTCATTTTCCACCGTAGCCAATCCTTTGCCTCTGTAAGGAGTCTGTGTGGGCATGCTTGTTTGGTACTCAAGCATATAAGTCCATTTCCTGGAACGTTGAATTCATCACTGTTCAATCCAAAAACTTTGACCTTTCCGCAGGCATGCGTCCGGGAATGAGGTCTTTGTTATACCGCATGGAGAGTCCAATTCCTGGAACGTGAATTTATCCACTGTTCACTCCTAAACTTTGCCCTCTGTCAGGCATCTGTCGTGGGCATGCATGTTTGGCACTCACCGCAATGATGGTCATTTCCTGGAACATTGGGAATTTACCCACCATCAATCCTAACCTTTGCCCTCTGTGAGGCGTCTGTGTGGGCATGCATGTTTGGCACTCACACCGCATGGAGGTCCATTTCCTGGAACGAGAATTCCATGTTCACTCCTAACCTTTGCCCTCTTTTGGTCTGGCTGCGTACTGGAAATGGTCTTTGTTACTCACCGATGGAGTCCATTTCATGTATGTGATTTAAGCACCATTCAATCCTTTCCTTTGTCCTCTGCCATGGCTTGGGTTCTAGGAATGGATTCTTTGGTTACTCACCGCACTGCGAGGGTCTTTTCACTGAATGGGAAATTTAAGCACCATTCGCACTCCTTACCTTTGCCTCTTGCGGCATGGGTTCTAGGCATTCATGCTTCTTTGGGGACTCCCGCATGGAGGTCCATTTCCTGGAACGTGAATTCTTCCACCGTTAAGTCCTAACCTTTGCCCTCTGTCAGGCGTCTGTCGTGGGCATGCATTGTTTGGTTTACTCACCGCATGGAGGTCCATTTCCTGGAACGTGAATATCTCCATCTGTTCAAACCTAACCTTTGCCTTGTCAATCACATGACGGGTCCTGGGCATGCTTCTTTGGCACTCGCCACATGGAGGTCCATTTCCTGGAACGTGAATTTATGCACCGTTCACTCCTAACCTTTGCCCTCTGCCAGGCATGGGTTGTAGGCATGCTTCTTTGGTACTCACCGCATGGAGGTCCATTTCCTGGAACATGAATTTACCCACCGTTCAATCCTAACCTTTGCTCTCTGTCAGGCAAGTGTTTTGGGCATGGGTCTTTGGTACTCACCGCATGGAAGTCCAATTCCTGGAACATGAATTTACCCACCGTTCACTCCTAACCTTTGCCCTCTGCCAGGCATGGGTCCTGGGCATGTGTCTTTGGTACTCACCGCATGGAGGTCCATTTCCTGGAACGAGAATTCATCCACTGTTCACTCCTAACCTTTGCCCTCTGTCAGGCATGGGTCCTGGGCATGCTTCTTTGGTAGTCACCGCATGGAAGTCCAATTCCTGGAACGTGAATTTATCCACCGTTCACTCCTAAACTTTGCCCTCTGTCAGGCATGGGTCCTGGGTATCTGTCTTTGGTAATCACCGCATGGAGGTCCATTTCCTGGAACGTGAATTTAAGCACAATTCACTCCTTACCTTTGCCCTCTGCCAGGCATCTGTCGTGGGCATGCATGTATGGCACTCACCGCATGGAAGTCCATTTCCTGGAACGTGAATTCATTCACTGTTCACTCCCAAACTTTGCCCTCCGACCAGGCATGCGTCCTGGGAATGAGTCTTTGTTACTTACCGCATGGAGATCCATTTCATGGAACGTCAATTCATCCACCCTTAAGTCCTAAACTTTGCCCTCTGTCAGGCAAGTGTTTTGGGCATGGGTCTTTGGTACTCACCGCATGGAGGTCCATTTCCTGGAACATGAATTTACCCACCTTTCAATCCTAACCTTTGCCCTCTGTGTGGGCGTTTCGTGGGCATGGCAATGTTAGGACTCACCGCATGGAGCGTCCATTTCCTGGAACGTGAATTCATCACTGTTCACTCCCTCAAACTTTGCCCTCCGCCAGGCATGCGTCCTGGGAATGAATCTTTGGTACTCACGCATGGAGATCATTTGCGAGTGCGAACGTGAACTTCATCCCACCGTTAAAGTCCTAACCTTTGCCCCTCTGTCAGGACATGGGTCATGGCATTCAGTCTTTGGTAATCTCGCATGGTGGTTCCATTTCCTGGAACGAGAATTTAAAGCACCATTCTCCCTAACCTTTGCCCTCTGTCAGGCATGGGTCCGGGGCATGGGTCTTTGGTACTCACGGCATGGAGGTCCATTTACTGGAACATGAATTTACCCACCATTCACTCCTAATCTTTGCCCTCTGTGAGGCGTCTGTTGTGGGCATGCATGTTTGGCAGTCACTGCATGGAGGTCCATTTCCTGGAACGTGAATTCATCCACTGTTCACTCCCAAACTTTGCCCTCCGCCAGGCATGCGTCCTGGGAATGAGTCTTTGGTTATACCTACCCCCCCAACCCGCATGGGAGGGCCATTTCCTGGAACATATATTTTACTCACATTACACTCCTAACCTTTGCCCTCTGTGAGGCGTTCTGTCTGTGGGCCAGGCATGTTTGGCACTCACCGCCATGGAGGTCCTTTCTACTGTGTAACGTGAATTCATCCACTGTTCACTCCCAAACTTTTGCACCTCGCCAGGCATGCGCTGGGAATGAGTCTTTGTACTCACAGATGGAAGATACATTTACAGGTACGTGTATTACATACCGACGCGCCTTATAGTCCTAACCTTTGCCTCTCGTCAGGCTTTGGTGGTCCTGGGTCTATGTCTTTGTATTCACGCATGGAGGTCCATTTCCTGGAATGTGTATTCATCCGCTGTTTCACTCCCAAACTTTGCTCCGTCAGGAATGCGTCTCGGGAATGAGTCTTTGTTACTCACCGCCATGGATGACTCATATCATGGAACGTGAATTCATCCACCGTTAAGTCCTAAAATTTGCCTTCTGTCAGGCACTGGGTCCTGGGCATTGTCTTTGTAATCACCGCATCGTGGTCCCATTTTCCTGGATCGTTGAATTCATCCACCGTTAAGTCCTAACCTTTGCCCTCTGTCAGGACGTATGTCGGTGTGGGAATGCATGTTTGGTACTCAACGCATAGAGTCATTTCCGGACGTGATTCATCACTGTTCACGCCAAAAAAATTTGTCCTTCCGCCAGGCATGCGTCCTGGGAATGAGTCTTTGGTACTAACGCCATGGAGATCCATTTCCTGGAACATGAATTCATCCACCGTTCACTCCTAACCTTTGCCCTCTGTCAGGCATCTGTCATGGGCATGCATGTTTGGCACTCACCGCATGGAGGTCCATTTCCTGGAACATGAATTTACCCACCATTCAATCCTAACCTTTGCCCTCTGTGAGGCGTCTGTCGTGGGCATGCATGTTTGGCAATCACCGCATGGAGGTCCATTTCCTGGAACGAGAATTCATCCATCTCGTTCACTCCTAACCCTTGGCCCTCTGTCTAGGAATGCGTCCTGGGAATGGTCTTTGTTACTTACCGCAAATCTGGTGACATTAGCTGTGAGCAAGGGGAAATGCGTGGCCGCTGACGTCTCACGTCTATATCGTTTTGGGCCATTTCGTCTCGTTTTTGGTTTCTTCGTAGTCTGTCCTAAATCTGTTTTCTATTTTTCCTTACATCTTCTCTTCTTTTCCCATTCCCTTCTTATCCATTTCTGATGTGAATTTAAAGCACCTTCACTCTTACCTTGACTCTGCCAGGCATGGGTTCTAGGCACGCTTCTTTGGTACTCACAGCATGGAGGTCCATTTCCTGGAATGTGAATTTAAGCACCATTCACTCCTTACCTTTGCCCTCTGCCAGGCATGGGTTCTAGGCATGCTTCTTTGGTACTCACCGCATGGAGGTCCATTTCCTGGAATGTGAATTCATCCACCGTTAAGCCTAACCCTTTGACTCTGTCAGGCGTCTGTCGTTGGGCAAGCAATGTTGGGTACTCACCGCTGCGAAGGTCATTCCTGGAACGTGAATCTATTCCACTGTTCAAAACCTAACCTTTGCCCTCTGTCAATCACGGGTCCTGGGCATGCTTCTTTGGCACTCGCCACATGGAGGTCCATTTCCTGGAACGTGAATTTATGCACCGTTCACTCCTAACCTTTGCCCTCTGCCAGGCATGGGTGCTGGGCATGCTTCTTTGGGTACTCACCGCATGGAGGTCCATTTCCTGGAACATGAATTTACCCACAGTTCACTCCTAAACTTTGCCCTCTGTCTGTCAGGCAAGTGTTTTGGGCATGGGTCTTTGGTACTCACCGCATGGAAGTCCAATTCCTGGAACGTGAATTTACCCACCGTTCACTCCTAACCTTTGCCCTCTGCCCTGGCAAGGGTTTCTAGGCTTGCTTCTTATGGTATCTCACCGCATGAGAAGTGTCCATTTCCTGGAGTGTGAATTGTCATAATGTTCACGCTAACCTTTGCCTCTGTCAGGCTGGTCCTAGGTTGCTTCTTGGTACTCACCGCATGGAAGTCCAATTCCTGGAACGTGAATTTATCCACCGTTCACTCCTAAACTTTGCCCTCTGTCAGGCATGGGTCCTGGGTATCTGTCTTTGGTAATCACCGCATGGAGGTCCATTTCCTGGAACGTGAATTTAAGCACAATTCACTCCTTACCTTTGCCCTCTGCCAGGCATCTGTCGTGGGCATGCATGTATGGCACTCACCGCATGGAAGGTGAAATTCTCAGAAAAAGAGAAACTGTAACCACCTGGTCCTAGTGAATTCACTTTCCATGATCAACTCCAAACCTTTGCCCGCCCCCAGACATGGCACCACTCGCGGTCACCTGGGATGAGTCTTTGTTACTTACCGCATGGAGATCCATTTCATGGAACGTCAATTCATCCACCCTTAAGTCCTAAACTTTGCCCTCTGTCAGGCAAGTGTTTTGGGCATGGGTCTTTGGTACTCACCGCATGGAGGTCCATTTCCTGGAACATGAATTTACCCACCTTTCAATCCTAACCTTTGCCCTCTGTGAGGCGTCTGTCGTGGGGCCTGCATGTTTTGGCATCACCGCATGGAGGTCCGATTCCTGGAACGTGAATTCATCCACTGTTCACTCCCAAACTTTGCCCTCCGACCAGGCATGCGTCCTGGGAATGAGTCTTTGGTACTCACCGCATGGAGGTCCATTTCCTGGAACGTGAATTCATCACCGTTGAAGTCTAAACCTTTGACTCTGTCAGGCATGGGTCCTGGGCATATGTTCTTTGGTTAATCACGGCATGGAGGTCCATTTCATGGAACGTGAATTTAAGCACATTCACCCCTTACCTGGGCGCTCTGTCAGGCATGGGTCCGGGGCTGGGTTTTGGTATCTCCGCTTGGAGTCCATTTACTGGAACATGAATTACCCACCATTCCTATCTCCTATTCTTTGCCCTTGTGAGGCGTCTTGTTGTGGGATGCCATGATTGGCAGTCACTGCATGGAGGTCCATTTCCTGGAACGTGCAAATTCATCCACTGTTCACTCCCAAACTTTGCCCTCCGCCAGGCATGCGTCCTGGGAATGAGTCTTTGGTACTCACCGCATGGAGGTCCATTTCCTGGAACATGAATTTACTCACCATTCACTCCTAACCTTTGCCCTCTGTGAGGCGTCTGTCGTGGGCATGCATGTTTGGCACTCACCGCATGGAGGTCCATTTCCTGGAACGTGAATTCATCCACTGTTCACTCCCAAACTTTGCCCTCCGACCAGGCATGCGTCCTGGGAATGAGTCTTTGATACTCACGATGAAGTTCCATTTCCAGGAACGTGAATTCATCACCTTAAGTCCTAACCTTTGCCTTGTCCGGCATTGGTCCTGGGTGTATATGTGCTTTGGCTAATCACCAGCATGGAGGTCCATTTCCTGGTATGTGAATTCATCCGTCTTGTTCACTCCAAACTTTGCCCTCCGACCAGGCATGCGTCCTGGGAATGAGTCTTTGGTACTTACCGCATGGAGATCCATTTCATGGAACGTGAATTCATGCACCCTTAAGTCCTAACCTTTGCCCTCTGTCAGGCATGGGTCCTGGGCATCTGTCTTTGGTAATCACGCATCGTGGTCATTTTGGAACGTTGAATTCATACACCGTTAAGTCCTACTCTTGCCCTCTGTCTAGGCGTCTGTCGTGGGCTTGCATGTTTGGTTACTCACCGGGCATGAAGTCCATTTCCTTGGAAGGGAATTCATCCACTGTTCACTCCAAAAAACTTTGCCTCCGCCAGGCATGGTCCTGGAATGAGTCTTAGTTTATTACCGCATGGAGATCCATTTCCTGGAACGTGAATTCACTCCACCGTTTCACTCCTACCTTTGCCCTTAGTCAGGCATCTGTCCTATGGGCAATGCTTGTTTGGCACTCACGATGGAGGTCCATTTCCTGGAACTTGAATTTACCCACCGTTCACTCCTAACCTTTGCCTCAGTGAGGCGTCTGTGTGGGCATGCATGTTTGGTACTCACCGCATGGAGATCCATTTCCTGGAACGAGAATTCATCCACTGTACATCTCCTATCCTTTGCACTCTGTCAGCATGCGTACCTCGGGATATGCGTTCTTTGTTACTCACCGCATGGAGGTCCATTTCCTGGAATGGGAATTTAAGCACCATTCACTCCTTACCTTTGCCCTCTGCCAGGCATGGGTTCTAGGCATGCTTCTTTGGTACTCACCGCATGGACGGTCCATTTCCTGGAATGTGTATTTTATAGCACATTCACTCCTAACCTTTGCCCTCTGCCAGGCATGGGTTCTAGGCATGCTTCTTTGGTACTCACCGCATGGAGGTCATTCCTGGAATGTGGAATTGCATCCACCGTTAAGTCTAACTTTGCCCTCTGTCAGGGCGTCTGTCGTGGGCTTGCATGTTTGGTACTAACCCGCATGGAGGTCCATTTCCTGGAACGTGAATTATTCCACTGTTCAAACCTAACCTTTGCCCTCTGTCAATCACGGGTCCTGGGCATGCTTCTTTGGCACTCGCCACATGGAGGTCCATTTCCTGGAACGTGAATTTATGCACCGTTCACTCCTAACCTTTGCCCTCTGCCAGGCATGGGTTGTAGGCATGCTTCTTTGGTACTCACCGCATGGAGGTCCATTTCCTGGACACATGAATTACCCACCGTTCACTCCTAACCTTTGCTCTCTGTCAGGCAAGTGTTTTGGGCATGGGTCTTTGGTACTCACCGCATGGAAGTCCATTTCCTGGAACATGAATTTACCCACCGTTCACTCCTAACCTTTGCCCTCTGCCAGGCATGGGTTCTAGGCATGCTTCTTTGGTACTCACCGCATGGAAGTCCATTTCCTGGAATGTGAATTGATCATGTTCATCCTAACCTTTGCCCTCTGCCAGGCATGGGTCCTGGGCATGTGTCTTTGGTACTCACCGCATGGAGGTCCAATTCCTGGAATGTGAATTTTCATCACGTCACTCCTAAAACTTTGCCCTTGTCAGGCATGGTCCTGGTATCTGTTTCTTTGGTTAATCACCGCATGGAGGTTCCAATTTCCTGGAACGTGAATTTAAGCACCACAATTCACTCCTTACCTTTGCCCTCTGCCAGGCATCTGTCGTGGGCATGCATGTATGGCACTCACCGCATGGAAGTCCATTTCCTGGAACGTGAATTCATTCACTGTTCACTCCCAAACTTTGCCCTCCGACCAGGCATGCGTCCTGGGAATGAGTCTTTGTTACTTACCGCATGGAGATCCATTTCATGGAACGTCAATTCATCCACCAATAAGTCCTAAACTTTGCCTCTGTCAGCAAGTGTTATGGCGCCATTGCATGCGGTCTTTGGTACTCACCGCATGGAGGTCCATTTCCTGGAACATGAATTTACCCACCTTTCAATCCTAACCTTTGCCCTCTGTGAGGCGTCTGTCGTGGGCATGCATGTTTGGCACTCACCGCATGGAGGTCCATTTCCTGGAACGTGAATTCATCCATCATTAAGTCCTAACCTTTGCCCTCTGTCAGGCATGCGTCCTGGGTATCTGTCTTTGCTAATCACCGCATGGAGGTCCATTTCCTGGAACGTGAATTTACCCACCGTTCACTCCTTACCTTTGCCCTCTGCCAGGCATGGGTCCGGGGCATGTGTCTTTGGTACTCACCGCATGGAGGTCCATTTCCTGGAACGAGAATTCATCCACTGTTCACTCCTAAACTTTGCCCTCCACCAGGCATGCGTCCTGGGAATGCGTCTTTGTTACTCACCGCATGGAAGTCCATTTGCTGGAACATGAATTCATCCACCATTCACTCCTAACCTTTGCCCTCTACCAGGCATGGGTTCTAGGGAAGCTTCTTTGGTACTCACCGCATGGAGGTCCATTTCCTGGAACGTGAATTCTTCCACTGTTCAAACCTAACCGTTGCCCTCTGTCAGGCAAGTGTTTTGGGCATGGGTCTTTGGTAATCACCGCTTGGAAGTCCGTTTCCTGGAACGTGAATTTACCCACTGTTCACTCCTAACGTTGGCCCTCTGTAAGGCGTCTGTCGTGGGTATGCATGTTTGGTACTCACCGCATGGAAGTCCATTTCCTGGAACGTGAATTCATCCACTGTTCACTCCTAAACTTTTCCCTCCGCCAGGCATGGGTTCTAGGCATGCTTCTTTGGTACTCACCGCATGGAGGTCCATTTCCTGGAACGTGAATTTACCCACCGTTCACTCCTAACCTTTGCCCTCTGTCAGGCAAGTGTTTTGGGCATGGGTCTTTGGTACTCATCGCATGGAAGTCCATTTCCTGGAATGTGAATTGATCCAATGTTCACTCCTAACCTTTGCCCTCTGTCAGGCAATCGGTCCTGGGCATGTGTCTTTGGTACTCAGCATATGGAAGTCCATTTCCTGGAACGTGAATTTACCCACCGTTCACTCCTAACCTTTGCCCTCTGTCAGGCATCTGTCGTGGGCATGCATGTTTGGCACTCACCGCATGGAGGTCCATTTCCTGGAACGTGAATTCATCCACTGTTCACTCCCAAACTTTGCCCTCCGCCAGGCATGCGTCCTGGGAATGAGTCTTTGGTACTCACCGCATGGAGGTCCATTTCCTGGAACTTGAATTTAATCCACCGTTATAAGTACTATACTTTGCCTCTGACAGGCGGTCAGTTCATGTGGGCATCATGTTTGGGTACTCACCGCATGGAAGTCCTTTCTTGGAACGTGAATATATCACTGTTTTCACTCCAAACTCTTGCCCCTCGAAAGGGATGCGTCCTGGGACATGAGTTCTTTGGTATCACTTGCATGAGGTTTTTCCATTTCCTGGAACATGAATTTACACCATTCATCCTAAACCTTTGCCCTCTGTCAGGCGTCTGTCGTGGGCATCCATGTTTGGGGTACTCACGCATGGAAGTCTCCATTTCCTGGAACGTGATTCATCCACTGTTCACTCCAAAAACTTTGCCCTCAGCCAGGCATGCGTCCTGGGAATGATACTTTGTTACTTACCACATGGAGATCCATTTCCTGGAACGTGAATTCATCCACCGTTAAGTCCTAACCTTTGCCCTCTGTCAGGCATGCGTCCTGGGTATCTGTCTTTGGTACTCACCGCATGGGAGGTCATTTTCCTGGTATGTGATTTAAGCACCATTACTCCTTACCTTTGCCCTCTGTCAAGGCATGGGTCTGGGCAACGCGTATATGCGTACTCACCGCCTTAGAGGTCCTTTTTCCAGAATTGAGCTGAAACCACTGATTCACTCCTAACTTTTGTCCTCTATCAGGCAACTGTCCTCAGCATATGTCTGACGTATTTTCCGCCTGGAGGTCTCTTTTCCGGAATGTGACCTTACCCACCGTTCACTCTTAACCACTCTCCTTACTCAAGCAACTGTCTGGACTTCGTGAACTTACCGCCTATTCACTCGTAACCTTGACCCCCTCAGTCACGCAACTGCCCAGTGGCATGGCATGTGTCTGTTGTACTTACTGCACGGAGGTCTTATCAAGTAGAATTCCAGGAATCTAAAGTCCCTTTTCCGGAACATGAACTTACCATCCACCCATAACCTTTCCCCTCTATCAAGCAACTGTCTGGGGCATGTGACTTGACCCCTGGAAGTCTCAAGATGTAGAAAACCTGGAAGAAGGCACCGGGTCTCTCAGATTTTACAAATGCTTTTTATTTTTCACGTACATGTCCAAATAGAACAGACTGAACAGACAAGTACAAACATCACTCTTGTTTTATCATCATGCGAATTCGGTTTCGAATATTTTCAACAGATAGTTCCATCTTGTTGCATATCCGTAGCACTGCTGGGTTTTCATTCACGACATCTCTCACCCTCTTCTTCGTGATGGTTTTTTTCTCAATGTCTTCTTGGAAGACGAGTCTGACCATGGCAAGAAATTCTGGTGTAAAGTTGAGTACTCTTCGTCGACCCTGAAGACATAAAAATGTAATAAGGTTGATGGTTGTATCTCTATTAATGAGTTTATATACTATTTCCCTTCCCCAATCTCTACTTACATGAGTGTCAATTATTTCGGGAAGTGGTTGTAGTTTTTTAGGAGGACTCTTTTCCCTCCCCGCCTGAAGTTGATGTGTATTTTTCCACTTTTCCCTCGAAACTTTCCGTCCATCTCCCACATTCATCTCAGACTTGTTGACCCTTTTTCTATGGTCTTTGTCCTTCTTTTTCTTCATCCTTTTTTCAGACTGGGTAGTGTGGTTGGCATCACTTGCCTAGGGAAACAGTGTGTTATATTGTTTTGGAATTAAGAATGTGTATTTCCCCACTTTTACCTTGAAACTTTTCATTCATCTTACACATTCTTCTCAGACTTGTTTACCTTTTTGTCATTGACTTTGTCCTTCTTTTTCTTCCTTTTTTCAGACTGGGGATTGTGGGTGGCATCACCTCCCTAAGGAAACAGTATGTTATATTGTTTTGGAATTAAGAATGTGTATTTCTCCACTTTTCCCTTGAAACTTTACATTCATCTCACACATTCCTCTCAGACTTGTTTACCTTTTTGTCATTGACTTTGTCCTTCTTTTTCTTCTTTTTTTCAGACTGGGGAGTGCGGGTGGCATCACCTGCCTAAGGAAACAGTATGTTATATTTTTGGAATTAAGAAACATTGCATTTCCCTATATTACACTGACTGGACCAATTCCAGGAATTCTACTCACCCCTTTTGGTGGGTCCTCCTGTGTTTCGCACAGGAGAAGTTGTTCCTGGATGTCTTCCTCGTATTCACTGTCAATGACGTCCAACTATACAACAACAACAACAGCGTACAAAGTGTAAGACATGGATATGGATCATCACTTCCACAATAGCGACATGGACTTCCTGGAC